>NC_090888.1:28055390-28060390 GCF_036669925.1 Montipora capricornis | reverse complement strand
TAAATTGTTGACATGAGCGTCATAGTTAGAGTAGGTCAAGACACGGGCTGCTCTGTTTTGTAGTTTTTGCAGTTTGTCCTGCAAAGTTACTCCACAGTTTCCCCAAACAATATTGCAGTAGTTGAAATGAGGTTGTACTAGGACCTGATAAATAGAATGTAAGGTCCCATAGGGTACAAGATGCCTGTTTGCACTCACGTGATCAGTAACCTTGTTTTTCCTCCGAAACAAAAGAAAACGTTTGAGTGATAATAGAGCTCAATTCCCGGAGACGTCACATGAAAACACTCGATAGCCGCGAATGCGTGACAAACTAAGTGTCACGGTAGGGGATCACGCGTGTCGAATGACGCCCGAGTTGGTGCGGAGTGGATGAAGATGAAGGACCCCATGAAGTTCTGAACGAGCATGAAATGAGTGAGAAGCTAGTGACTCTGATAAAGGCCAGCAAGAATTTGATAAATGTAGTGACGAAGTCAGTGCAGATGACCACAATTCTCAGGGCTAGCAAGATGAATTAGGGACGAATTTCTCTTTGGTGCAACGTCGCGATATGGAAGGGCGGTGCCTGGGACAGGGGGGCGGGGGGGGGGGGGAAGACTCCCATATAAAAAGGGGAGGGATGCTCGTCGTCTCGCTTAGGGGTGTAAATTTCGGATTTTGGTCTTACTTAGGGTGTTTTGGGCAAAACGCAATCATATGTAGCCGAAGAGCATCCCTCGCCTTTTTATATGGGAGTCCCACCCCCCCCCCCCCCCCCCATAAGATTTTAGACCAAGATTAAACACTCCATTCGAATCTCCAAACTGTCAGGTCTGACTAATCAAATAGAAATGTTCAATTAGAGAGTTTTGATTGAAGTTTCCAGTGCTATAGCTTTTTGCGACTGCAAAATTGAAATTTTAGAGAGGACTTGTGTGCAAATTCTCTTAAGTTAACTTGGCTCCATTACCAGCTGCTTTACGGAAAATGAGCCCACAAAGTCCGGGCTTGAGAGAGCGGTAAAAATAAAGCCTATGATATTAGCAGATACTAAAAGATATGAAGGATTTAGAAAAGTCCATGACATTCACAAATACTTTGATGTAGCATAGTTTGCTCTGTATGCCGCACTTGTCACCATTGTATCGGTTTTTTGACGGTTTTGTATGCGGTTTTCGGTTTTGGATGATTTGTTCTTCGGTTTTGCGGTTTCTAATACACCCCAATGTCCCCCTCTTAAAGCTTAAGTGCATAACTCTCGTAAAGCAGATGAAATTGTGAGTATACGTAAAAAAGCTCAACTTTTGAAAGCTCAACTTGTGGTTGAGGCCATCTCGGGAGTTACATTCTTTTGCTAGCACCAGCTAACTAAATCACAATGTACTTGCAAAACTCTCTCAAATTTCATCACACCGTGGATGTGCGTACGATTCACGCCTGGTCATCCCGTCAAAAGGCTCATTAGTCCACCTAAAAGCGTTGCTCTCCATTGGTCCTTGTCGCTACGGGAACCAGTGAGGAGGAACAAGGTGCGGGAGATTCAGATGGCCACATGATTTCGGGACTCAAGCATTTCATCCACTCGGCGGATCATTTCTTATTTCCAGTAAAAAGGAACTTTTTTAGGTGGATGGAAACCTGATTGGCTTAGCAGAGCCAGTCTCGATTGTCTGTTGTACTCCCTTTGCAGTACCCATATCTCACGCATTTCTTGAAACGCATTCAGCGTAAGTGGATAGCACCTCATAATGTCCACTGTTTTCCTTCGCAGAAATTGAATCACTGCTCATAGGGAATAATTCATTTTTATCTCCATCTTTTTAACCACGTTTGAAAAAGGCTTCTGTTGGAGGTATGCTCTCCTGACTCCTTCTATCCATTTTTTGGTCATAATTCTAGTTTTTCAGTTTCCCTGTCACATATTATTTTTGATTATTCCAAGAAATGAAAAACTCGTTTTAAAAATTAACAACTTTATTTATCTCTTTACAATAAATCATTCTTTCTACTGAGAGTAAGCAACTACTTGTCAACACGAGAAAAACTACTAAAACGAGCATCATTTTTACATAGAATAGTAAGCCGTATGATCTTTAATATAAGAAAGCTATTTTGTTAAATATTGCATGGCAGAAGAGCCCCTAATATTAATCAAGTTGGCGTGCAGCACTTTTGATTAAAACTTGTTTAAAAAACCGAAATGAAATGCTATTTTAGGCTAAAATGGTTTAGCCGGAATTAATGCCAGAAAACGTAAGGCGGGGTTTTGTTCTAAAGCTCTGAAATTTCTCAATCAAACTGTTTTGGTTCACTTGAATCTGCAATGGGGATATAGCTTTTCTACTACCATCTATCTAATGTTTTGTCAATAACCAGTCTCAAAATAGAACCTCTGTGGACGGAGTCACCACACTTGGTGTGGAATTCCAAACCTTGTTGGTGGTGTAAAGGTAATCTATTTTCTTTTCATGATGATGATTTCTCGTACATTAATTTAAGGTTCTTTATTTCTAAAAGGGATTACCGCTGTCCGCGATTATATACAATGTATAATCTTCGTTTAACTTAACTTTCCTTTCTAAAAAGGCAGTCAGAGTCGCGTGTCGTCCATCGCGTTTGGGTATTCGTTTGGGTTTGCGAGATAGTCCAGTTTCTTTCTATGATCAAAAGCTCCTTTGTCAACATTTTCTTGTGTAAGGCCACTAGCTTCGCTTTCGTCAAAACCAAAGTTGACCGATTGAAGCTTAAGTACCTCTTTCGGCGGCGCATGAATGCTGGCAAATTCAAATCGCACTGCTCCACTCTCTTTGAACGAACTAGATACCGACGGCGCATCTAACTTACCGGATTGCAGTTGTTGTTTAAGTACATTTTTCCCTGCCATTCCTCGTATTTCGTGCTGCAGGTCATTAAGCGGCAAAAGCAACGCCAGGCAACACGAAAGAGACCATTGCGGATTTTTACGCCATGACTTGATAAAGCGGTAAATATGTATGCCATAATGAACTGAAAAAAAGAAAAGAAAAAAAGGAAACAAATATATTTGATCGCTATGGCAAGTGAACCAAGGGAAGCCTGTCATCAGATCGGACTGAGTCCGGTACACTGAAAAGTCCGCGGCACGAGTGTTTTTTCGTTAAGTGACTGTAAATGCCCATATGTTTGTCAATATGTAGTTCGCACATCATGTTAAGACCTTGACTTACCCCTTCGATGCCATGAACAGATTCCGCACTATATAGGGTGAAAAAAAGAACACCCAGAATACTGTTGAACTTTGAATTCCAGCTTCCTTTTTGGAGGTGGCTAAAAGGTTGAGATTTCACTTTGACAGTGAAACTGAATAAAGCCTATATGTGAGTTTTTAGGGATTTAAAATTAAAACAAACTTGAGGCCGTCGATTAAGGTGCAGCAAGTTAGTTAGTGGTTAACTGGGGATTTTTCAAAGGACGGGGTATGTTATTAGATATTTCCAAGCGCACAATAGAACACAAGGTTGTCAATTGAGGGCTGATGGCCAAGTGACCCAACAAAATACATACCCACAAGAATTCCAATCACTAGAAAATTTGCTCCAAATACCAATGCTTTGAACATGATATGATCCATGTATGCGTCCACTGAGGTTGACACGTCTTCTGCTGGTATTCTACTCACAGCTCCAATTCCGAGGTTGACGAATGTTACAGCAAGTGATGAAACCATCAAGTTGTTCTCAAAGGGTTCCACTATCGGCCGCTTATACGCAAATAACATACCATAAAGACCGGACATAACGCAAGCCAACCCAACATAGGCTCTGTTTTCACCTCCTATCAGGATAATGCCCGATGTTAATATCACCTTTCGAGCTGTTTCGACAAGTTCCCAGTACCATGAGTGAACGGTGTAATTTTCGAATAAAAACCGCAATCCTGTGACAATTTCGGGACTTGAATATTGGGAATGTATGGATTTATGGCCACCTTTCTTCAACGACCTTTGCCGTTTCCAAAGAACCACCAGTGCAGCTATAGGTAGAGACATGATGTACAAAATACTGCAGTATGCTACAGTAACAGATCGTCGGAATTCCTGGCTGGAACATTTGATATTAAAGTCAACTTTCAGAAATGCATCGCACTTTTCACGTTTTTCGTCAAGGCACAGTGTACGACAAGCAAGGGGAAGAACATTTGCTGTCTTCGAGCAGGTGCTTAGATACGTTACATAAAGGAAGAAAAAGACTGTTCTGTACACCAACTGCTTTGTTTCGGAAATTTTCTCTTCTTTCTCTTCGTGACTCAGGAAGGTCTTTCTGGTTAATAAGGCCTTCCTAATGCCATAAAGAATGAATGCTAACACAATGAAAACAGCATTGATACCGAGCACAGTAAACAATCTTCCAAAAGCATTGACTTTTAGATTTGGAAAGAGGCAGTGGATTGGAGCAATCTGGAAAATATTCAGTTGTAACATCTCGGAGTATTTTCCAATAAGCGAGAGAGAGTCTGGCCATTTGATGTATGTAAACGCGTCAAGAACTCCAAACGTTACTTGGTAGAAACCTATAACTATTTTTAGTCTACCAAGAGTTATATCCACTAAAGAGCGGTTTTGTTCCTTCGTGGTTTGGTTCCTGCCTTTCCAAACCACAAGCGCAATGATTATAATAGTTACTGCGGCTATGACGGAGAGCTGTGCGATCATCCATGGCTTTGATGGGCACTCTTTGCATGTCTTCAACTGTTTGTAATATCCAGGACTACATACTTCACACAATGGTCCTTCATACCCAACATAACAGGTCGAGTCTATACCTCCTAGACATGATTCCGGTCTTGGGCATTTATGGGGTCGAGGAAGAGAGTATGGGTACTCGATGATGGATTGATTTCCAACAGATGAATTCCCGAGTAAGACGTCGCTGAAGGATTTATAAAGTTCTTTGTTTGTATCGTTCTCCCATTCCCACCAGTAACCCGGTTGAAGAGTAACCGCATCATTTTCGCATTTCAATCCAACTTGTTGTTCACAC
>NC_090888.1:28045390-28052890 GCF_036669925.1 Montipora capricornis | reverse complement strand
AGTTGACCCAACTTTTCAGTCATTTTTACTCGGTTAACTCGAACTCGGATAACTCGAAAACCCCGCTAACGCGAACTCAATTTCGTTTCCCTTGATCAAAATTGACCCCGATAAGTCGAATTTCAGGCATTAGCAGAAAGAATCTTCAGGAGCTCCCTTCGACAGCAGACTGCATTCATTTTTTGTGCCTAAGCAATAAGAACTTTACGAGTAATAGAACCACCCCGACGCAAAAGGAAACATAAATTGAGTGTATTAAATAAACATTCAATATTGCATTGTCGTAAGAATGCATATTCCTTGCAGTTGTTACAAAATGTGTTAGTTTCTCGTGAAATAAGTCTAATTTGCACTGTACTGTATACCGAAGTGCTAAAAATCAATAAACTACTAATTATTAACCTGGGGCCGTTTCCTGAAAAGTGTAATATTCCAGGGATAAATGTGCCGGAATAAGGGACATTTATCCCTGTTATAGAGTTATTACACATTTCAGGAACCGGGTCCTGGAAAATTGAATATTTTAATCGACCCCGATAACTCGAAACCCCGCTAATTGGAACAGTTTTTCGTTTCCCTTCAGAATTCGAGTTACCGTGGTTCTACTGTGTTAAATTATGCAATTTTCTTCAAATGGCAGCCAACCACTTCACTCAGTGAATCGAAATGTGAAGATCATCACATTTTGTTTTTAGACTGCTTGTTACAATGGACAGCAACGCAATGCGGCATGTTGACCTTCCTTCAACGGATCTTCGCAACGCTTCTCAGCTAGGTCCAAACAGTGTAATGATGTCATAATCTCATGCATTGATGTCATAATCTCCCAGCAAACTTTGCGGTTGAAAAAATGGCGGCGACTGGGAAATGCTTTGAAAGGGCTAAATCTGAGGGCACAGCGCTCGAAGGCGAACAAGTGGTTAAGAGAACACGCAATGGACTGCATTGTTTTAGCCCAAAGGAGGATGGCGACCGAGTCCAGTGGCCCCTCGTCGACAGCAATTGAGATTATAGCTGGTCGAGACATAAAATATATTCTGCATCCATCTTCGAACGAAATGGCCCCAAGAGAAAATAAAAACAGAGAATATGCAAAATTTTGGAGGGAAAAGAAAGAGTAATCCCCGTTTTCCTTTGCTTCATTGGACATGCCTACAGTAAGGTGCTGATAAGTCATCGGTCCCGATGCAAATGTCCGGTCGGAGGGATTCACTTGGCCGGGGTCATTTTGGCAGGTTTGCACGGTTTCTTCGTAGTAAGGCAAGTCAAGTGACATGACTTTTATCAGCTTTTCCATGGTTGCCCAGTGACCCGAGGTATCTAATGTTTCTACATGGAGATCTTGCGTCCATTGCAATCTCAGATCACCTTTGCGACTGTCTTGCGCAATTTTTTTGATGTACAATTCCTTGGCAGATAATTTTCTAAAAACTCCATTCGATGCACCATTGACCTTTCTGAAGTCGATCAACTCCGAAATGGCGACTATATGACCCAATCTCCTGTCATGTCCAAGCTTGCACTCCTTCTGTAAATAGACAATAAACTTAAACAACAGGCTCGGAGAGCACAGGCTAAAATCCATGACTTCGAAACTTTTGAAATTTCAAGCATTCATGCATGGACAATCTGCTGACCTTTGAGGATTCTTCTTGTACCACCGCCACTTCCAGTCAGCCAAGTTACAAATTGCGTGCCAATTTGACCGAAAGGTGACAAAGGAAAGCATTAATCTAGCGCCGGGTTTGAGTGCACAGACGATCGCCATTTGTACTTGACGCGGACGGTTTTGTTGGTACTTTTGAAGAGTTTGCGGCAGCTTTCGAATCTACCAAGGGTTTTTCGTCGAAGTAAAAGAACCAACGTTGCTTGTTGTTGACGTGTTTCCTAAATACGCGTTGGCTTTGAAATCTCTCATATTTGCACAATCGAATCGGGCAGTTATACAAACTGTCGGCATCGGCTTCAGTTTTTCTAGACGAGGACGGTTAGGTTTAGGCAATGCGCCATCGATATTAAACTACTCATTCTTGTTTGATTTGCTTATTTTTTAGCGAGAATAACTGGATGCATTTAGAAGAGCACGTTCGTTTGTCGCATCCCAAACTTGAACACCGGAACTGACCAATCTGTTGAGGAACAATAGTTCCCAAATCATCCATCAAGGACCACTTTGTTCATCTTGGTATGCGGAGCTCGGAACAATTGGTTCCCCTGTTAGCAATAAATGACCAGTGACGTTCCTATTCAGTCATCAAAAGGAACACAAAAAAGGGGAACAATTTGTTCTCCCTTTTCTGGAAGGGACCGTTCCAGGGAAATAACGGCCCCGAAAAAAAAAAGTCGTTTGGCAACATCGTAAGTCATAAAGAAAGACGCCAAAAAGCGGCAAAAAGATCTCTTTTTAGTACACAATCGAATGCCGAAATTTTGGTGGACGAAATACTCTGTTGAAAACAGAAAACAAAAATTTCAAATGTGGGAAATGTGATAGAGGGTGAAGGAGTAGTAAGGCCGACGGTGCTCAATAGCATGGTCTGCCTGGATGTTAAAATCCCTCAGACGTTTCGAGACGTATGTCTCTACTGCACCTTGCACTTTATGATCATACTATCGCTCTGCCCGAGGGGTATTACATTTTTTACACCATCTTTAGTGCACCGCCCGTCCAAGTAAATATATGATAAAGTTGCAGAGGCAGTGAACTGGAGCTTGTCTAAACAGTATAACATCCCCTCTGCTGAGCGGTGATATGATCATAAGGTGCAATTTGTAGTAGACTGAGACAGACTACGCGAAAAGTACCTGAGATTCTAAAATCCAGACAAACGATGTTATTGAGCACCGACGGCCTGACATCACTGTATTAGAACACGCTAAAAAGGAGGTCTGACTTATAGACATCGGCGTTGTTCACGATTGGCGTGTGGGGGGAAAAGAGGAAGGGAAGATCACCAAATAATGTCTTGGAAGAGAATTGAGAACAAACGAAGGTCATCTCTGCTATTGAACGCGCTCTAGGAACGGTGCCAAGTATACTGGCAGGGAACTTGTCAGAACTAGATATACGTCAGGATCTCTGCAGTACTTTTGCAAACCGTTGCACTGCGTGGAAGAGCGAGAAGTGAAAGGAAAGTACTGGAAGCTGACTTGTCATAAGCTATGGGAAATAGCCCGACTGGAAGCTTAGATGCCAGGAGAGGACCAGTAATTACAGTGAAATTGTTCAATAAGCATTATCATAATCATAATTACCGGTAAAGCAATTATACAGGGTGAATATAATGTGCATTGGGACCGTGAGTGATGATTTGGACAAGTGAATAAATATGATTGGAGTGAACTGCCATGCAGAGATTCTACAAAAGGTCTGCTACTTCGGAACAGGGAAGAAGAGCTCATCAGGATAGTGTGGATCAATTGATGGCTTTTTAAACTTATGACCAAACCGAAGGTTACAGTAACCCACTGCACACACAAACGGTACTGGAATAAGATCAGACCTGAGTCACTGAGGAATAATGAGAATGAGAATGGGAATAATAATTGGTCGTTCATTATAAATCAGTAATGTACCCGCCATTAAATCAAGCGAATTTTAATGTCTTGACTGTGTGTTTGGACACGCTCATTGATAACTTCATGTCTGGGAGCTTCCACACAATTTAATATTAAATTCATACATTTAAGACGCAATACTCGCGCTTTAAACCAGTATTGGTATCATACCAATAACCTTTGAAAAATCAAGTTGATTTTTCAAAGCTTATTGGACGTAGTCACTAACCAGGATGAAATTAGGCTAACAAGCTGATTTAATCAATTCGTGGTACTTATCTCAGCTTACCAGCTGGGCAGTCTGTACACCTAGGACTGGTGTCAGAGATGTTAACAAATGTCTCAGGTGGACATGGAAGGAGCCTGAAGTGGCTATTATACTGATTGGCAAATCCAGTCTGAAGAAACACCTCGCGCAGCGAATCTAGCACTTCATCATCTGCATATGAGATGTCTATGAATTCGGAATCATCTTTCTCTACACCCCTGAAATTCAAAATAGATGATCATGAGGCGATAATTTTTGACGAATCAATACAACTCTTTAGGTTACCTTATTCCAGGAAACCTGTACCTTTTATATCAAAACCTAGTATCACCGCCATTTTGGACAGTACACAACATTTATATTCTTGGACTTGCCAAAATAGAAATGACGTAGAATGCGTTGTTGTAAAGCACCTGCTAAACTCTGTTGAATTTATCAACTCAAGTTTTATACTTTAAAATGCACTTGGACGTGGTTTCACAGTAATTCAGGTACCTTTTCTCGTGGATCTGTTTTTTGCACTTTACCCTTTGCGCCTAAGTCATGAAATTCTCGGACCTTGTTAACAAACCTCCTTTCAGCCTTCATGAGGTTTCATTTAATTCGTCTTGGTCCTGGCAAATCACTAAAAATTATACGATTTCAACTACGGGGACATTAATTTATCCTATATTCCTCTCGTTGTCTCTAACCAGGCAACAATGTGCAAACTCTTGCCAGTGCACTCAGCACGTCACAAAACTAATATTACCTGCATCTTATCGTTAACGTACCTGGATTTGTCACTATCATCTCTGCCAATCTTCATATTTGATTTAAAATAATTTAACTTAAAGTTGTTGTTATTTGTATTGTTTGTTTATTTATTTATTTATTTTTATTTATTTATTTATTTTTCTTTTTAAAACCTGTATCTGCTTAATTATGTACTATTTAGGGATTGGAGGAACAAATGAAAAATAAATAATTAATTAATTACAAATAACTAAATATCCATCCGAGAATGAGTGATCATGACCTTGGGAAATTTTAAGATGAATACCTAGAGCAAGTGACTGATACAAAAGGTGTATCTTTCTTATCACCGAGTATATCGATGCTCTTCGTCGTATTTCGCTCAAAGTCACCAATTCAAGAACATATCTGCTGTGCATAACTCCTACAATTAAAAATTAAGCGGTGCCAAGAGCTGAAGCGTGTAACTGTTCCATGTATAAACCGTCAGCAAAGAAGGAACGGCCGAAGATTTGATGTTAGGAGATGCAATTGACCATATGTATAAAATCAAGGAATATCTGTCTGATAATCATGTCTTACATGCATAGCATGGCGTATTATGTAAACGTAGAACACATACTGTCCTAAGTCATTTCATTAATCACGTGGCGGCCAATGATTCCGTCTCAATCCTACAGTACGGCTTTCGCTTTGACCTGTCCTATGTGACATAATTGGTGCTAACAATATCCAAATTGACGAAACATTATCGGAAAATTAAGGTAATTCCTTAGTACTGCATTGCGCATCCCTACTGCGCACGATTTTCGCGTCATTAGCGCGCGCACATGAGCACGTGCGCATACAAAACATAAGAGATTTTGCTCAAACTAAACCCGATAGCGAAATAAATGCTCCTTTTCTCTCAAACGAGCACGGTGACCCCCGATTTTTTTTTTTTCAGGTATTTGCTAAGAACAGTCTAATAAAGAAAATATTTGAAGAAGAAAAAAAGTTTGATAGCAGATCATGAATTTTTTTTGGAAAACAGTTCCGTACTGGTTGTATTTTACCCAGGGCGAGGACTTCAAGCTAACCACGGAACTGTCCCAAAAAGTGCGCTATTCCCACAACCAGGGAATCAAAAACGGCGTAACTGAAGCAATACTGCTTATGTAATCATGAATGTTAATTATGCCAAGTTTCCAAAAAAGTTTGATAGTAGATCAATTTCAAGGGAATTACCTTAAATCGAGTGGATTAGCGGATGTTCTCTCAATGGACAATAGTGAAACTTTCGATAAAGTCTACATTGCTCCTACAAAACTTCTCATTTTAATTAAAGCATCACTTGCGAAACACTGGCGTTGATCTCCAATTTCCTCAATGACCACTTAGAATTTGTATTTGTAAATGACTCTCTCTCATGTTGTGTGCAGTTACACGTGTTGTGTCATAGGCCTGGTGTGTCTAGCGGGTTTGCCCAATACCACCTTGGTAGCAAACTTCTACTGTACCAATAGCAGAATGGAATAATTTGAAAAATGTCTAGTTCGGAAAAACTTTGCCCTGAGATGTGAGTTATGGAGAAAACGACGGAGAGAAAAGTTTCCTTGGTAACGTGGAAGATAACAACTTGTGGAAATAATTCCAAGTTGTCAATGAAACGTCATTTCTGGACAAAGCAAGACGTTATGGCTTCATCTTAAACATTGATTTCTTTCAACACTTGAAACATAGGAAGGATTATTCCATTGGATTGTTTTACTTCGCATTGTTAAATTTGCCGAGAGCTGCAAAGGAATTAAGAAACTGAAATATTATTGTCACGGGTATTGTTCCTCACTTGATCGAGAACCCAAAGACATGACCAAGTTTGGAGCCTCCCGTTGATGAACTAAAATTCCTGTAAAATGGGTGGAATTACGGTACTGTCTGAGTAGACTGGGACTACCATTCCGGTCTGCAGAGATGAGTATTACACCATATATTCCTGCTAAAAGAAAGATCTGTGAGATTAAGGGTCATTATAAAGCCTATCGTGGTTGTTCTCGCCGCCTTAAGAAATGACCGGGTGTTTTTGGAGAAAAGAAAGACTATTCTGGATTTGAAAGCAATTCATGGACCCTCGTACCAATGAAGATTACCTCCGAGTCGACCAATGCATGTATTAAAATGTCTCCATGCAAAATGAAAGCCGAGTGCTATTTGATTGGGCAGAACAGTGGTATCAGCCACTAAAGCGCCTTACTCGATCTTGATTGTTTTTTTGTTATTATAGTGTTTTCAATATAGATCCCGTGCACAGTTCCTTTTTTGGCACTTAAAAAAAGTGTTTAATCTGTGGAATGATATGAAACTGTTTTCAAGAAAGGACTAAGTCCACGTAAGTTCCTAGTTACATCGGAGGGCTACCCTCGATAATGTCCAGCAATTCTGTTTCCTACACAGCGGAAAAACTCCAGTACTCAATTTATTGCCTTAAAGGTATCTTATCAGAAGATCAAATTAATCATTGTTATTTGGTACATTTCTCTTCAAGTGAGGAAGGATGATGGACGTGGATTATTTTCGACAATTTTGTCACAACAAATTTGCAAGCCTTGTGTTACAGTCCACTTAAAGGGCTCGGTTTCTGCAATCAGGCAGTTGTCATTAAATTTCTCTCGCTGTAGGTTGTCAATGTAATCTTTCATTAAGCTAGCTTTTCTCCCAGCCGCATATATTTGTCTGTGCGAAATTAAGCACTGTGACCATGATAAAGTGGTTTGAAAATCGGTCATTCTATGCATCTTTAGAATAAGATTAACTGAAATATACACAGTCTGGCCTAGGGGTGAATTAACTTGAATTAACTCACATGTGGACGGTGCAGCCTTCCTTAAATTTGATGGTGCCAATCTTGCCTCCATGCAAAGTTCTAAGCGAAAATAAACCCATGGAAACGGTCGTGAAAT
>NC_090888.1:28020390-28040390 GCF_036669925.1 Montipora capricornis | reverse complement strand
TTTTGGGCCAGTTAACTAGTGGAAAGGCCGCCTACATATTTACACATCCACGTCAAAAAATTCCACTTCCAGACATGTACGCTTTATATGGGCATTGAACTATCCACCGAAATTTGTGTGCCTTGTCATATTAATTAGATCATTTTCCCACTTTTTCCTCAGGTGCAAATGCTCCAACTGCTCGCTAGAGTTTGTTGTAAAACCTGAAGAGTGCAGATGTTGTATGGAAGTTGATCGATGCGTGGAAAAGATGGAGGAGTTAGAAAGGATAGCTTCTCTGGTCCCTTCTTCCATACAGTCGGAATAGCATGAGAATGGATTGTCCGCTTAGATCCATCAACGTGAAGGCCCCTCTCAAAACAGTTTTCTGTAAAATGTTCGGAACAGACGACAAAAATACCTCGCGGTGCGAAATTTGCCCGGTGCGTACGAACGAATCGTAGCCACTGATCCCGCACAGCTCCACTTGCAGGGCTACGATGCAAAGAGATTCCAGCACTATGGTTTGATATATTGCTACAGCCTTGCACCGTACAGCGACTTGACGGCATCTTTTAGTTACCAAGAGCAAATTTCACCATGAATTTCGATTTGGAAATTAGCCATGTGAAGTTTTCTTGTTGAGCCTCTGACGTCACTACCAGTAATTTGTAGCCAAGCCTCCTAAAAAGTTTGGCACAAGGCCAAGTAATGGCGGCCGTGAAATCACGAACAAAACGGTCGGGAAAAAAGTACTTCCAATCTTCGTAAAGCACTGAAATCTCGTAAGGTGAGTAAGAGAGTCCTATTCTACACGAAAATGTAAAAAGACAGGATATGAAAATTTTGATCACAGAGGCACTTTAATATTGGATATCCATGTTATGGTCAATTGACACCTGTCAGAACAAGGTATCCGCTGACCAGTACACGTCACGATATCACGAGCTAAGCTTATACCTCATCGAGGTACTGGTTATTGATTGGATCGCAGGCTTAGGCGAGGTCTGACACATGAACGTAAACCAAGCTTATTTTTTCGCGCTGTTCACGGTTTCTGCGGCTCGACGAGGCTAAACGGCCATACTACGTAAACAAGAGCTCTTAGTAGTCGACGCTTTTCGTGTTCAGGTAGAAAACGGTTTGGAGACTATTCCTTTTCCTGCATTTTTCGCCGGTTTCAATCCAGGTTTGACATAATATAGCTGTGATCAGCACACAATGGTGGCTACGTAGTTATTCAAGTCAAGCATTGGAGGGATATAAACTTAAAGCTAAGTGTCTATTTTTAATTTCTTTTGAATCTGATAAGGTTGCACGTAGCCTGGACGGCCTATGTCAAAGGAGAAAAAACGAAAGAAGAGAGAAAGAGAACGAGAACGACAAAACAGTACACCAGTAACAGCTCAAACTTGGTGGAACTAAGACCGTTTGTTATTTCTACGGATGAGTTATTTCAAGTGGATGCATATTTTTAAAAAGTTGTTTAATTGTTTAATTTTTTCCTTTGTTCAGGAATGAAACTCGAATTTTTATTCTCAACTGCAATTAAATAACAATCATCTGTACTCTTTTTGGACATAGCGAAGTAATTGATTTGTTTGTTTGGCTTTAAAATGCGAGCGAACAAGAGTTTTTTTATTCTGTTTGCCTAACTGTTTTTCGATGTGCCTCGACAGTGACAAGACAATTTTGCCCTTATGTTTTAAACACGTAATACTAATCACAATGAGTTCTCGTAAAAGTGAGGAGAAATACCACTAGCTTGACTAGCTTGTGTCTCAGAAGTTTGTTTAGAGAACGTACAGCCAGGTAATTTGATGGAGATCTTGTTTGAAGTTTGTCCTTTCTTGCCGATTCGGGTTCCGAGCCAAGCTGGTGTGCAATGCAATGCAATGAAATACATCAAAATGTAAATGATCTCGTTCTCAGAGATAAAGTGGAATAAAGAACATCAATAAAACTCTTTTTTTGACCTTGAACCGACAAAGACGATCTGTCACATCACGAGCTGGTACGTCTGTGATTTCAAATTTTAGCATGATTGCTATTCGCTGGCGTTTGACAGTTGCCCCTGAAATGGCTTTTTTACCTTTTCCGTTCGCTTGCTGAGGATTTGCTTGTTTTCTTTTAAAACTCACGCTATTCAAGAAAAATTCATTTCCTAACTACTGGTGAATTCGACAGTAAATTTCACTTGAAAAACAGATATCGCACTCATCGCTTTGTGATTCATGTGATATTGGTTTTTCGCGTGAAATTTACCGTGGAATTCACTAGTTAGGCAGAGAAGAAAATGACTTAATTAAGCAGTAACTGGAAACACCAAAACGCGGACAATTCAAAAACCTTTTATTTTTACTAATCCTACAGCCAGTAAGAACAAACAACCCGGGAGCTCCGCCTTTAGGCTTAGCTGAATCTGTATATTATATTCGCGGGAACGACACTTCTACATTCAAGTTTAGTTTAGTTTAGTTTGGTCTTAAAGGTCTTAAACACAAACGAATATAACGGTTTAAGAAAATAACTAATTTCTAAGAACTACTCATAGGACCACAGACAGGATGTGGGTTTAGAAGAAAAAGCTACTGTTAATTTTTCTTTACTCTTAATTAATACCTTTTTTTCAAAAAACGTTGTCCTGTGAGGGTTTTTAGACGTTTCTCGATTTTCTTAAATTCTCACAGCATCCCTCATTTGATAAATAATTTTAAAAATAGGAATTATACCCGATATGCATTAGGTTAGTAAAATTATACTACAAAGTTTTGAAAGAAAATTCATTTCATTCAAAATCACTATCTGCGTATTCTGTAAAGACCTTTTTTGCATTTATAATCTGATTTAATTGTGTAAATGAGACAAAAATATGCTTAAGAGAAGCAATTACTAACTCGTTTCCAAATTTTACCAAAAGGAAAAAAATTAAATTAAAAAAATGTGAGTTAAAAGTGATCTTGTCAGTAATAGTGTGATGGCCTGGCCTCAGTTATTCAAAGGCTGGATAACTTTATCCAGATTGTAAAATATCTCGAGTTAAACGTCGTTCAAGGTTTTCTTATACGCCTTTGATTTTCTTAGAGTGAGCATTCGTATTCATGGTTTCCTAGGCAACATAGTGAATTTTTTTCTCTGATCGAAACCTTTGAACAACTGGGGCCTGGGCTTTTAACATGCTTTACAATAAAGGTACAGGTCCATTTCAATCAGAACGGTTCTTAAAGAAATGTATACTTACAAAACTTCGAGTTTCCGGAGATTTGAGAACACGTCATTAGTTAAAGACTTTATTCTATTGTTGTCAAGGCGTCTGAGAAATAACAAAATGTGGCACGAATAGTTATTAAGCAAGCAGACTAGGGTGACCATTCCTTGACTCTCGCAAACCGGAAAGTGAGGACAGCAATTTTACTCAAGGTTTTGAAGGCGCCGGACTCTTCTATATATCTCTCAGTTGGTCTTCGTCATGAATGATGGACCCCTTGATCTATTTCAGACAGGTCGAAGACTGGTCATTTGGCAAGTAGGTCGTCTTTCTCATTCATGTGTAATACAGCTGCATAATGAAATTCATGTTATATTTGTTTGGTCAGAGTTCTAGTTAAGGTCGTGGCTGGAGGGTCACTTTGTGATGCCTAGATCAAATAATACGAATTTCCTCTTTCTCCCGGTATCTACCAGGACCCAGTGCACATGAATAAAGGACAATTTAAACGAGTCATCCATCTCAAACTGCTCATTGGAATTGAGCATATCACTCAGATTCCCTAGCAATTGGTCCGTGCCTTGACCGTGGGCGCATCATTCTCTGACCGTAAGCCCCCAACCATCATAGACGTTGGCCAAATGATCGGAGGCCAGAGACAAGCAAACCCGGTTGCTGTCGTGGTCGCATTCATCGGCCATCACGTCGTCTAAAGCACTTCGAAGTCCTTGGACCACTTTACATGGACTTCGGCCGCTTTGGTCAGAAGTGGGTGTCCTTCTTCTGCTGGCCACTGATAGCCATCCATGATGCAAGTGAGGAAAAAATCGCGGAAAAGCCAAGAGAAGGTTGCTTTTGTACTCTCTCTGAAATCATGTAATGTCTCCAAGTGACACACAAAGACCATGAACAAACCTTATCTCGTCCAATCCTACATGGTTTATAGAAAGGCACCACTTGCACACGTACATGATGACCTCGAACGACTCTTATGTTCTTATGTTCTTATGTTCACATGGATAGAGGGTCCATGTGGGTTGAGCTGCCTATGGGGGATAGATAGACTCCCATACAGACGTCCTTAGGGCTTCGTCGTGTGTTCCTCCCCAATGAACGTACGTGGGAGCGGAACGCTTGACTACTCCCAAAGAACGTCCGCTTTGGAGGCTATAGTATGGGGGTATCCCTGCAACAGAGATGTGTGCACACGATGATAGCGGCACGAAAATCCTGGAGATCACAGAATTGTTTCAATAATCTTCCCAGGCAACTGACTGTCAATTTAAAAAATATATTTCGCATGAATAAAAAGTTCTTTTGACTTAAATTCCATAGGAACTCAAACCTCGATTATATTTGACTTCCTACAGGATAACTCTGGAATTGACAAATTTAACCCCTATAAAATCTGAACTCTACTTTGCGAGTAACCTGCACGTTAAAGACCCTTTTACACACTTTGCACATGCAACTTGTCTTCCTTCCTTCCTTCCTGGCATGATCGTCGGTACCACGTCGACGAACTTGCAAATGTGTTTCATCCCAAAAGCTAAGTATGCATTCACCTCTTGCCGGCTCGTTTTCCATTGCGTTTTGGGAGCCAGCCAAAGCATGTGAATGACAGGATTTTCTGGGATGCACGTGGGTGGTGGTAAATGTAGGATGGATTTTTCTTCCAAATTATCTTCCCTCTTCCTTCTTGTCCGTCGAAAACTCGTGGATCTTGTGCGACCACGATTCGTCCAACCACTGAACAATATAGAAACGATACATCCGGCGACAGACCTGATTCATGCATGATACATATTGGGCAATTTGGGATTGGTGGTGATCTCCAATTTGCACCACGAGAACATATGCAGGGACTTCGTTTAATGTCTGGATGCAGGCCATGCAGGCTTTTTGGCGGTTTTGGCGGCACTCTGTATCACCGGCAATGACACGCTAATGTCCTCTTGCTCTCTTATCCTTTTTGAAATTGACGTCTTCTGGTTTCTCATTGGTTCGTTTGAAGGTACTTAAACGTCGGCAAAAACAATTTCACGTGAGGTTGTTCCATTGATTGGTCCATCCCAGGAAGTGACAAGGTCAATAAAATCACAATCACGAATTCACTTGGTCGTGTCCTTCCTTCAGAAAGCTGCGATTAGACAGATGTGCCTCACAGTTTCTTTCACTTCATGGCTCACATGTTGCTAAAGCTAGGTCTCATGATGATCCAAACATTTTTGGATTAGGGTTATCTGCAAACTGTCCAGAAAATTGGGTCTTCCTGGCCCACTGCACCCGTTATAATTTGATTTTACCGTCTAAATGTCTAACTGAAGCTCTTAAAGAGTCATTTCCCCCCTCCTTTCGAAAAGCAAAATAACTCGATTTCAAATACTCAAATTTTCACAAAAAGAGAGAAAATTCAAAAAGTTGTCTTGTCAAGAGTTTGATGGGGTATATACAGTCATGCGAGGGGGTGCCCACAACAATATTCCATATTTTTTCTATCCCTTTCTTTTATGATTTTTTTGGGTCGGTGTTACATATTGTATGTATCCATACATTTATAAATAGGAACGATGCGTGACGTGACACTTGCCATTTTAGACGACCAGGGACAATTATGTCGAGTTTGAAAGGATCCTGCAACTAAAAGTTCGACAAAAAGTGATACCTACAAGACCTTCAACCATGACAACGTTGAGAATATTTCCGGTGGAAGATGGTCAATTTCATTGTGTGACAAGCCTCTGAAAAATAATGAAATATTGATAATAGCTCTCACCATCACTGAAGCCTCATTCACAATCCTATAACCCAAGGCACAGGAAAGCAAGGACCAAAACCAACCCACGTTGCAATGTTGTGTTCACTAAACATCTTCACAATTCAATTTGCAACCGCTTATTCTTTCATCTTCCTGTGATGATCTACGCAGCAAATATTCGTTGTTCGTGCATCTAATCTATTCACTTGATAGATGTAACTTGATTAAAAGCACCATTTAGGAATTTGTGAATATATTTCACGATGTTGCCTTATCTTTTTCCTCTGTTATTACCTGCGTACTTATATTTGCAATATATTTGTACTTCTAAAAATGTTAATGTTTTCCGGTTATTTCCTTTATAGACTCTGTACCTTTTCAATTATGACTGTAATTTGAAATTATAATAATTTCATAAACAGAATTTAATGTAATGTCTGTAAATTTGTTTTTATTTTTGCTTCTACCCAACTCAAATTTATACTTGAATCGCGCGAGAATAGAATGATCTTCGTGAACATCATGGGCAGAAGCCTAAAGCCTGGTTTTCTCTGTCGACGCAAGCATAAGCACAAGAAGCATACGCAAACTTGGTAGCTTGTTTATTAGAGCCTTTTGCTCGAACAACAGGCACTAATTAACAACAAGTAAATGCGCCTGCGTGTGTTGCTTGTGCTTATGCTTGCGTCGCTCGTGAAACCCAGGCCTAAGGAGCACTTTATCCCAAAGGGATTTTCAACGATTGATCCTTGTTTAAAGGGTTCTTGGATTACATTCCCTGCTAAAGGTACAGTTCCATTGCATTCAGACAGGTTGTTAAGAAATGTGTACTTACAAAACTGTGAGTTTCAAGAGATTTGAAAACGTTTTATTTAACAGAGATCTTATTTTGTTGTTGTCAAGTCGCCTGAAAAATATAATAAATTATACAAATAGCTAGTGCCAAGATTTTACCTCAAAACAAAAATTAATTCTTATATGTACAGGCCCTGTCAAGAACGTAAAAATGGTTTGACATGTAGTAGTAAACATGAGTAAAATTTACCTGTATCTTTGCCTTAAAAATAAAATTTCGTGAAATAAATTCCATCCAGTTTCCTTAAGGTGGCTGGAACCAGTTTCACTACTTTTAAGAGACCTTCTTATTTGAAGGGTTACTGTGATAACAACTACATTGTATCACCTAACAGCAATGATATGGTACCATATGACACACCAGTTATCACTTAACAAAATGAGCTCAATATTGTGGCGCAATAGGTTACCTTGACAACATGAAAGCTATCCAAAAACACCCTAAATTTTATCTTTACTTGTTTATATCTCAAAAGTGAACCCAGTGGCCCTCATTTTTCACTTTAAAACAGTGATCAAAATTTTAAGATAAAATCCTATGCAAAGTTAAAACAATTCTGGGCGTAGATTTAGAGAAACCTATAGATTCCACATGTGAAAACACCATTCCATCTCAGCAGACCTATCAGTTAAAGACAAAACTCGGGACATGTGCCAGTCAAATGAAAACCCAGACTGTTGTAAACACAACAAAACACCAAGATCAAGACATCGTGAAAGACATCCTCACACGCATCACAAAAGAAAAGGAAAGAAGGAATCCCATTCGCACACCTTGATCACCTGCAAAGCCACGCTGTGAAGTACCATCACAATCCTGAAACTAGCGCAATAGTTCCTCTACCACAAATTGCGTCATTTAAAAGGAAAGAAAAAAATGGCAAATCCTTCTTTCGAATTGCATTAAGATCCAACAATCATGCAGAGACCTTCAAATGCAAATACGCAAGATGCAAAACTTGTCCCTTCAATCAAAACACTGGAAAAATTCCAGGACCAAAACAATCACTAAAAATCACCAACCACATCACTTGTAGCTCCACGATGAGTGCTTTTCATCTAAACAATTTAGGGTCGTTTAGTTAACGTGCCTTCACCATCGGTACAACTCCCCCTCATCCCATATGAACCTCAAACGACCCATCTCGTTTTCCGTTCACTCCGACACAAGGGCTAGCGCTGGAGTCTTCAGCCATTTGATTTTTTCAATCTTTTCAAAGTGGAATTTAGACCCTTATGTATCATCTGAGCAAAAATATAATGTTTTGATCGATTCAGACGAACTTAACGGAGCGAAACCACCACTTAATCCGCTCAACCTTGGTTCGTCCAATGAACATAAAGGAAAGAATGAATGTGCAATAAAATAAAGCTTAAACTATTTGATTCTAGAATAAATTGGGTAATTGATTATTTCTAATTACAACAGACTTAACTATCAGAAGGTAACGTGAAGTGCTAGTTTTGTTCCCATAATGGGCCCACACAAGGACAGATAAAAACTCTGACCAGGGTTGGAATTGAACCCACGACCTCGAGGTTAGACCACCGCTGCTTTACCGACTGAGCTACAAGGTCAGACACAAGGGCTAACCCTAATTAGAACAGCTGACTGAGTAAACAATTACCTATCTTAACTAAATCATGTGAAATGACCAGTTGATAGCTAAATCGTTTTGGACGAGTAGCATACTTGGGGCGATAAACTTACAGGTAAACTAGACTTGTGAGACCGGAGAAAACCTTTTCTGGTAGTTGAATCAATTCATTTTTATTGATATCTCTAAAAGAGAAAAAGAATGGGAAACAATGAAGGCGTCCAAAATCATTCAAGAAAATCGCGAATTTAGTTTAACGCAACACTGAAGCTATTTCCTATATGTACGCAGGAACCCATGACCCGGAGCCTACAGCTCCCATACTGGGCCAATGTAACGGCATTTTTACAGACCGATCTATTTTTAGACTATCTTTTCCCGAAAAAAATTGTAATTGGTTATGGGGCTCCTGTGGGAGTCTCATTCGCGGGAAATTCAATCTAAAAATAAATTGGTCTGTGAAAACGCCGTGACACGAACACAGTAGAGTTGTAGGCTCCGGGTCATGGGTTCCTGATTTACGTTAACAAGTAAAAACAGTGATGCATCTATGAAAAACAATACCATGATACCAATCGATTTGACCCCCCTCCACATAAAATCCTGGTTACGGGCCTACAGACGTCGAATTAAATGGGTCGAATTAAATGTTACTCTTGTAACGTTTAAAGTCCAACATGGCGGATGATGAGTCGAGGTTCCGGCAGTCTCGATCATTTTACATGATATCTATGCTTAGCAGAATCAGAAGGCGCGTACAAACGACCGTCATGAACCTAGTCTCAAGACGGAGGCGCGTTTTAAGCATTTACATTCTCTTACAGCTGGCACTGATCCAACGAAACGATGTCGTAGAACCTATTCGCTCGTGTCGACGGTTGTTGAGGAACAGTGGATGGTGGGACACTGTTTGGAACAACTACTCGGAAACCAGATCACAGAAAACATTCAGGGTAACTCGAGGAACATTTCTATATATTTTGAGTCGAATTAAACACGTACCAGCTGGAAAGACGAACTGTAACAGAAGATCCTATATTCTCAGAGTTAAGACTTGCTTTTGCTCATACAGGTTAGGTAGGGGTGACTAATTTTACGCCATTGCAGAAATGACAGGACTCGGGGTTTCAACCGTAAGTACTATTTATTGTACGAGAGGTTTCACAAGGTTATTATCGACTGTATGTGGGAAGAGAGCATTTCAAAGCACATGCCAAGATCTGAGGCAGAATTTAAAAAGAAAATAATAGACATGGATAAGCTATGGCAATTCCCCTACCGCTGGGCCAGTAATGATGGCTGTCATATTTCTATGAAGTAAAGTAAAGTGGTGCATTTATATAGCGCCCTTATCACAACGTCTCAAAGGCGCTTTACAATGATCAATTTACCCCCAGCGGACTGGAAGCATATACAGGCGCAAATTGCAGCCGCTTCTAAGCAGTCCATGCATGCTGGTACTCATTTTACCGACCTCGGAAGGATGGAAAGCTGAGTGAACTTTAGCGGGAAAGAAGGTCGCCAAATATTCCAAACTCAGCAGAACCGGAATGGAACCCGGGACCTTAGGGTTGGAAGGCAGAGATCTTACCACTGCGCCAACCCCTCCGCTCTGAAGTGTCCCCCCGGGGGACTACAGTCCAGTAAGAAATATCATAATTTTAAAAATTTCTATTTCATAGTTCTCAAGACTATGGTTGACTCTCAGTACAGATTTGTGAGGGCCAGTTGTGGCTTCCCTGGAAATTCGCATGACGCTATAATATTTAAGTCCACTGATCTATGGTCACATATTGAGAGGGTCATTGCATACCAAACATTGGACTATCCGTGGATGGTGTGACGGTGCTGTCCCCAATAGCTGAGGACTCTACCTTTCCTTCGTACACTTGGCTCATGAAGCCCTATACGAATGCTGTGCTTACCCCACAACAGAGGAACTTTAATTGCAGATTGAGCCGCGCACACATGGTAACTGAAGGCGCTTACGGGCAACTGAAAGGGACGTGGAGGGTATTGTTGAGAAAGTGTGAAAGTGCAAGAGATCAGGTGCGCACAACAACTCTCGCGTGCTTAATTCTTCACAATGTGTGCATTGACCGAGGGGACGCAAAATCGAAAAAGCTTGATTTGACACTTGATCCAAACACTCAAGCAAGAAGACCTCGAGAGGAAGTAAGAAAGTTGCTCCAAATGACGACCTGTTCAACTGTAAAAGACACTTCCAGTGAGAGCACAAAAAGTGAGGAATGCCTTACGCAAGAAACTTTGGTTGCAGAAGAATACTGGAAAAGTCTCTTAATCTGACAGCAACTCCTATGTTACAGATTTTAGTTTCGAAGCTTCATCGCTCTTACCCAAGATTAGTTGCAAAAAGTTAGGGTTTCCCCTTTTCCTTGTGCGACAGTAGGGACGGCTTCCACATCCGCAGTTTTGTTATAGACGCTTTTATTGTGAAAACTCCAATTTGTGTTACATTACGCATTACAGGGTATTACGTTGAGTTGTTGGCATCTGCAAGTTATCAAGCAACCAGGTACAACACACAATAAGAAAACTAAACCAGCTAAACCCGAAATTAATTAACACTTACTGCCAGTATTTTTCTCAATTTTTGATATTATTAGTCAACACAACTTCATGCCGTCCAATTCAGATTATAATCACACTCATCATCAAACATCAAATAAGCCAACCATTATGCATTCATCCAATTTTGTTTAAGTCACTTGTATGATTACAGCCCGAATTGGGCTCAGTTCTTTTGACGTTGTTAAGTTACAAACACGAAAAAAGAAAAGTTAAATTGGTAACTGTTTAGATTTTGTATAAGTTGGGATGCGTGGAAAAAGGACCAAGTAAATCTCAATGCCATGTTAAATTCTCTTTTGGTTTCACAAGTAAACAAATACCAATTTCAGAGGGGATTCCTGTGGATGATCAGAGATAATCTGGGGCTTTTTTTCTAGTTATCCCTTTCAATATATAATGATTTTCCATACTAAATTGATTGAATCGTTCAGTCTTCAATGCTGCCTCGCTCCTTTCAATATGCATAGAATTATTTGGTAATCTGCTTTTGAAATAACAGAAAAATCCAAACATATAAATCTACAGCGCTAACAGATAAGAATGCCAAATAGGACAGCAAAAAGGAAGCATTTAGTCTAAAAACTGATTCATGAACAACAACAAGTTGTAGAAATGACCCTTTAACATTTTGTTTCCCTAATTAATATTTGCATTTTCAATCTTGGGCAATTTCAAAATATTATTGTTCATAAAACTGTGTTCCAGTGATTACACTTCTTCACTGTTTTTGTCGTAATTTTATCAGTATTTATTTGTTATATATAACACATATAGCCTTTACATGCGATAATAAGTGGGATGACCCACTCGTGTATCACATTCCCAGGAGCTACGATACATAGAAGAGGAAGGTTAGGGTTCATTTGACTATTACATCCTACATTGGAATTGGACTGAAACAAAGCCTGTAAAATTGACATTTCTTGTTCCCTGGATTGTGCCATTTCTGATCTCATCAACTCAATTAACTCTTCTTTACAACATCTTTCATAAGGTTAAGGATATTAGTACTAGCAACATCTTTTTTGCTGATTTTCTTCTGCCCTGGCCTTTTAGGAACAAACATTTTCGTACCTGTGCTTGAATCTGTATCGTCTTCATGCCCTAGGGATGAACTTGCATCATCATTTTTACCCCTATCTACCCCCTCTGAAGATGAAGGTTCCACTGCATGCTCAGGCTGGCATAAATCCCTGGTCCGTGCAACAGGAAAAAACTGGTTAAACCACTCCCCCAATTCTCGTTCTTCCTGAAAACGTTTAATGCCAGTTGATGTTTTAATTGTCAGGGCTGCGTTTTTACATACACTTATACATTTTTTAAATTTAGTTCTGACCTGATTGACGTTAAAAGCAAGAGTCTCACCCCTAGCAGATGCCCTACTTTTAAGCTCTTGCAAAATAGCCTCATAAATTGCTACATTTGTCTGGTTTTTTGTGTGGACAAAAATTAATTTTGTCTTTCAACCACTATCATTAACAACGATGTCAACTAAATCATTGGTAGCTGCCTTTGACCAAGTGGTTTTTCGTCCTGGCTTTTTCTTGCTCTTTCCCTTCTTACAAAACAGAGCTTGCTCTTGTCCATCATCTTCTTCCACATCATCCCCATCATCATCCAGATCTTCTGAAGCACTCCAAGTTCTACAAAAACTGCATTGGGTCAGTAATCTTAAATAATTTTTATTGTGATTTTCTTCACGTAAGTTTTTTTAGTGTAGCCTTTTTCATCTTGACAAAGCTGCAAATGGTCCATGTTTGGACCAACAAGCCAATGCAAATCCCCACTAAGGGGCTTGACATTGTTCACAGATGCCCCACCATTGGGGAGGGGAGTGTCAAAATTATTATTATTCACACGCAAAAAAGTATATTAACACAAGTTGCAAAATTGTTGCGACACTTTCATTGAAAAACACCTTTTCTAGCTTCTAATTCCCGCCGTATCTAGAATTTAAACCTTTCCCCGACTGCTTAAGTTTCCAACATTTTTTTTGTCTTGCTAGCAACACTGATAAGGATGGGGGGGGGGGGGGAAGCTGGAGTGTGGGAGATAATAGGTAAATTAATAACGCCCCAAAAAGGTTAAGTGTCTCCACTATTTTTGCAACTTGTTGGAGCTCGTTGTGCACACTTCATTTTGTCATGTTAAATCTGCTGCCAATCAACAATATCTTTGAGTCTATCAATCTGGAATTCGAATTCGTTCACATACCTCCTCAAAGAAGATTTAGAAGACGATGAGAGATGTCACTTTTATCAGCTGTACACCGGCTTGTTGTTACGTTTAGTGCGGTCAACTGTTTTCTTCGTAGCATGTTTGACAGTATGCTACTGGTCTTCCCATAACTCAGCCAGAAGAACCTTCATCTTCATCGAACACCGAACACCGGTTACAAAAAGGATTTGAACATACAATACAACAATACCCCGTTTCACGAAAGCACGAAGAACACATTTCTTTTCCCTATAACGCTGCCATTTTTTACTCTGCGCAGGAAAAGCTACGCATGCCAAGTATCTCGAAAATGCTGGATTGTGGGTAGGAAATACATGAAAATAATTTATAGCGGAGCTCCGCACGCGCGGAGCACCATAGTTAAGAAAATATGGTAACCCATCGATGTGAGAAATTTTGGTTTTATAGCCACGACGTCTTCGACCGTCCGTACGTACGTCCGTCCACCCATCCACGTATGCCAATGTGACCAGTATCATCCTAGTTTACAGCAAACATCTTTGACATTAGACATTCATGTTTTCATCAATTGACACCTGTCAAAAAGGTATCCGCTGACCATACGCGGGCTCAAGCTTAGACCTCACCGAGGTCAGCTGTTTTTTTTTAAAGTTGACCGCTGACCAGATACTGGTTTTAAATTGGTATGCAGGCTCAACCCAGGCTAACTCACCTAAACATCAGCGAGGCTTCATTTTTCGCGCGCTTTCTGTGGTTCGACGCGGCTATACAGCCATACTACGTCAACTATAGTTCTTACACGGTCAACGCTTCTCTTGTTCAGGTGGGAAAAGGTTTGGAAAATGTTTTCTTTCTGCATTTTTCGCTGATTTCAATCCAGTTTCACATATCATGATTGCTGTGGTCCACACTAGCGGCTACGCAGTTATTCAAGTCAATCATCTGAGGGATATAAACTTAAAGCTGAGTGTTTATTTTAATTTGTTTAAAGCTGCTTTTTTTTCTCTGTATTGCAATTTTTGGCATATCTTTAAAAGCTCTGATAAGATTACATGATGCCTGGAGGACCTATGACTAGAACAGAAACGAAAGGAGAGAGAAAGAGAACGACAACGGCAAAACAGAATACCAGTAATAGCTCATACTTAGCGGAAGAAGTTACTCCACAAATTCTTTCCTTGGGCACTAAACCGTTTGTTATTTTCAAGAAGTGGTTTAATCGGTTTTTCCTTTGTTCAGGAATGAAAATCGATTTTTTATTGTCAACTGGCATCAAATAACACTTATCTGTACTCTTTTGGACATAAAGAAAAAGTTGACTTGTTTGTTTGTTTTGCTCTAAAATGCGATCGAACAAGTGCTTTTTAATCCGTTTGCCCAACTGGTTTTCGATGTGCCTCGACAATGACCGTGAAGAAAATTTTGCCCTTATGTTATAAACACGTAATCGCAATGAGTTCTCGTAAAATTTAGGGGGAAATGTCACTAGCTTGTGTTTTCGGAAGTTTGTTTAAAGCACCTAAACGTTATTTTTGTGTTGGAGAGGATCTTGTTTGAAGTTCGTCCTTTCTTGGTTGCATTGCCATATTTTGCCGATTCTTGTTCCAAGCCAACCTGGCGTGTTTCAATGAAATACATCAAAATGTGAATGATCTCGTTTTCAGAGATAAAGTGGAATAAAGTACATCAGTAAAACTTTTTTTTACCTTGAACTGATTTAATCTTTTTCCTATTCGCTGAATATTGACAGTTGACTCTGAAATGGCTTTTTTCCTTTTCCATTCGCTCGCTGAGGGTGTGCTTGTTTTTGTTTAAAACTCATGCGGTTCAAGAAAGACTGGTGCCAAACTGGTAAGTTCCAAAGTAAATTCACTCGAAAAACCGATATCGTACTCATCGCTTCGTGATTCATGCGATATCGGTTTTTAGCGTAAAATTTACCTTGGAATTCACTAGTTAGGTAATGAATTTTTCTACAGAAGAAAGCACAGAAAATTTTTTTATTATTACGGCAGCAACCGAAAACATCAAAACGCGGACAATTCGAAACCCTAAGGCAGTAAGAAGAAATAACCAGGGAGCTCCGCTTTCAGGCTTGGCTAAATCTATATATTGTATTAGATTCGAGACATGAGAAGTTCGACGTGTGAATCCAGAGTCGCACTTTGCCGTTTTATCCGACTGAGCCAGTCGAATCAGTTAATATTTGGGTCGACCCAAATCAAATTCATCGAATTTAATTGATTCAAACGTCGAACTTCTCATGTGCGAAATCAAATGATTTGATTCAGCCCATGAAAAGTTCGACGTTTGACCAAAAGAGAGTCCGGGATCCCCGAACGACCGTTAGTGGTTAGATAAAAACAAGAATGGACGGAAGTAGATTTGTTAGTCTTAAAGAAAACGATGTGAATATTCTAAAACAAGGGAAAAATATTTCAATTATTATTAGAAACTGAACTACGGATATCAGATTCCCAGCATTTTCATTGGCTCGCCGGACACAGGCTATCAGTTCATATACCTGCTGTACCTAATATGGTCAAGGAACGTGTCAGCAATAAAATGAGCTGAAAACATTTTCGCAGCTCTAACAAAAAATTGCCGACAAAAGCCGTTTTGGACCAGATTTGTTCAAGGCAGAAAACGATGCTTTAGTGGAAGAGTTGTTGCTCCTGGAGTTTTTGATAAAACAAATTTTCTACTCGAGATTGATTGATACCAAATAATCTATCACTTCATATCGAGCGCGATAGCGCAGAATTATTACGTTAATAGTTTCAATTGCAACAGCTGCTTAATAAACTATTGCCTATCTTATCGGACCTTAGTTTTAAGATTAGATGCGGCAAGATCGAAATGCAATTTAGTTTTAGATTGAAATAAAATTTCGTTTATTACATCTGCGTGAATAACTTTTTAACTGACTAAAAAATCCGTTTGTGGACTGGCAAGGCACATAGCTTAATCATTATCGCTTTTTTAATACTCCATTTGGTGAAAAAGACTTACAGCCCTTTCAGACTTGGGAGTCCTAAGAAAACCTCTTCTGGGAGTTGAATGATTTCATTGTTTGAAAGGTATCTAGACATTAAAGCATGGAAACAAAGTATTAGAAACCTGCTGTAAAGCTACGTTAACGTTTACGAAGTATCAAATTAATTTACCTTAATAATACTACTTCTTAAAGTATAGTCAGCGACCTTACACAATTATAACTGAACGAGAACAGTGCAATTAATTAATGCAAATTTAGCTTGGGTTTCATTCACAGCTTTCGGAGATCTCTGGCGTCATCAGGGAATCGGAAAATACCATTTTCCAATTCTCTGGAGATATCGAAATCAGCCGTGGATCCGAGAAAGATGAGAATAAAACCTAGACCGAGAGCTGTTGCTCGAGGCCCCACTAGAGCTGTTTACTGGATATTCAACCTTCTACTAAGAGATAACACCAAACGGTTATTGAATTCCAATTGTCCTTAAAGTGCCCATGTGACCAATAGATCAATTCACGTTTTCCTTTGGATTTCAAAATTATGTTAACTAAACACTAAGCAACCAAACTTTGATTTCAAAAAGACACCTGTTTATTTTAACTGGACTTTTCGTATTTAATGATCCGCCATTACTTACTTTTTAAAGTAAAAGATCTAGAGAGAGCTGGATCGAGTAGAAAATGACATCAAAGGCTCACTAATTTAAGAATGCAATGCGTGTGCAGAATTAATACGCAGCAAGGAAGTTTTGGGCTTTCAGACTCTTAAACTTTTAACCTAGCGAGCCTTTGACGTCACTTTTCCTAGATCCAACCCTCTGAAGTCCAATGGGTCAGTTTTGAGCGTGAGTAATGAAGGACCGTTAAATCCAACACTAACACTAAAAGTAAAAGGTCTTTGGATAAAAATCAAAGATAAAAAATTTGCCAGTTAGGTGTTAAGCAAACTCACTTTCAAAATCTGAAGAAAAAAAGGAAGTGATTTTTTTTTTATCACAGGGCCCCCAACTAGATTTCTATGGCAATCACGAGCGTGTACAACTATGAGTGGTAAAACCAAAGGCGAAATGGACTTCACTATCATTCGGAAACAACGGGCTTTGGGGATTTTGAGGCGTTTTGCTACTCAAACTGGAGGAGCGTTGAAGGACTCTATGGCTAAAAGGGTTTAGTTTAATCAAAGCAATCCTCTCTGGAGTGACCACATGCATAACTGCGTAGCGATAAACTTACAACTCTTTTAGCTTCGTGAGTCCGAAGAAAATCCTCTCTTGCAGTTCAATTATTTCATTTTTTATTTTTTGGAAATGTTCGAAAATATAAGCATTCAAGCAATGAGAAACATGCGGAAAAATAAAAAGAGAAGAGTTATCTGTTACGCGAATTTATCGTAAAACTAATCATGAGTAAGAAACAATCAATCAATCATATTTACCCACATAGCGTCCTAGGAGCTAAAAACAAGCTCTATCAAACTACGTATGTGCATCTCAAAATTACAAGTCAGAATTAAATAACAAATTGAAGCCTATCATATATACAAACTAGCGTAACTTATCATAAAAAAGACACAATATTAAATTGTTATATGGCATTAAGACAACAACAACAATAACGACAACATTTATTCACACATGCAAATTGTGTCAATTTAAAAGAATGAGTAGACAAATAAATTATACAAAAGAGAAAAAGAAGTATCATGTGATTTTGTCATTGGATCGCCATACATCACAGAAAGCTTTTTTTTATTGGAGATTGTTAGAGGGTATTTATCACAGTTTCCCATTGAATATTTGCAATAGTGACGGGTCATTGTTGATAGTTGAATGATAGAACGAACCAATCAGCAGTACCGTACGTCATAAAGGTGCCTTGGACGGACACGATTTTGTATAGTATATGTACATCTTTCGGGACGACAGCGCTCCTCATATTTCGGCGTTTAGCATTTATCATCAGCTAGTGAAAGTCACTACTATTTGAATAGAAGCACTAAATACAAACGTTGTTGAGAACTATCAGTAAACCACTCACAGCCATGTTGTGGTTGTTGGAATGCTATTCAATATGTGAGTTGAGTTTTTTCCAGTGCAGCGAAAGATGTTCTCAACTTGAAACGTAGTTTTATGGCTGCGACAGTGACACAAATTCACACAAACGCGAAAATCTGCAAACAAATCATAGGTTGATTAAAAAAGTAATTCTCTACTTTCGCAAATCCCATAATCCATAAGCATTGTTTGCACTTTCTCCTGGGACTTGAAGATGTCCCAAGAGAAATCGAAAACGATGCCTACGCAAATTTGAAAGGGAGTGGGGGGTGGGTAAAAGAGTTGTAATATGGGATTTACAAAAGTGGAGAATGAAATAGCCGAAGTAACCACACTCGAAGGGCAATAAACTGAGTACTTGACAAAACTGTCTCAAACTATACCTTTATACATCACTGAAAATTAAAACTTTAGGATATAATTAACGCTTTATTTCATTTCTCTTTGGTCGGTATTACACAGGATTGCATCAATTTGATTTTTTAAAATCCACTTAAGTAGGGTCAATGCGTGTCACTAAAAACCTGCTATAAACTCACCTATAAGAGAAACGTAGAACGTTTTTGATTCAGCGCCAACTTCATTGGTGGCGATGCAGCTATAGTTACCATCTTGATTAATTTTGCTCCATACCATTTCATTCCCGAAAGCCAGGTTTGAAGATGAATTCTTCAATGTTATGTTGATAGGTGGCGTCCCTTCAGACGAGCACCACACATAATGCTCAGAGACTGTTCTTATCACTCGTAAAGGAATTAGTACCCTTGGTTTATCTGCAAGAAAGGCCGATATACACATTTTACCCATCATTTAGCTTTAATCGAGAATCATTGTTACCCTCAAATATTATTATTCTCCCTCTCTGCAAAATAAAACAGTTTCTTATGGATATATCTTACTTGATCATACATGGTCACTGAAATCGATCAGTGAAAACTAAAACATTCCCTCTTTTTCCTCAGCCAAAAAAGGGACGTGTAGTTGTCTTAAGTTTCACAGAATTTTGCTGCTGAAGAATATTATTTATGACACGGTGACTACTTTTTTTCTTGGAATTAAGTGCGTTTTTTATGTGGCTTTTTTGCAATTGTTAAGTCCTGCATTTCAAAAACTACTTATAAATTACGAATGAATGGCTAAAAAACCTCTCGGTCTAGCCGTTTGTAATTTCCTTAATATAGTTTCATTCACTTATTTTATTCTGTCGCAGAAATATACATAGCAACTTCCTCTGCTCGCATATAGCTCAGCCAGTCGAGGCGGGGAGAGGACACTTGAAGATAAAGTAATTCAATAGGAGGAGATTAAAAAAAAGAAAGAAAGGAAAAAAAAGAAAAGAAAAAAGGAAGATAGATCTGTATAAACGATACAGAGATGAACTAGAGTTATTACAATGTGTGCCACAATTACAGAATTACAAGCCTATTTTACATTCATCTTGCTTAATTTATTAACTAAAGTAGGTGTGTCAACATATATATCCTCCAGTTCCAGAATACGTAAAAGGAGCTGATGTAAAGAAACTTTAAATTTATGTTCAGGGAGTATTCGGATACTTTGAGGAATACTGTTCCAAATTCTTGCACCAAATATAGAAAATAAATGTTTTAACTGATTTGTCCTGAAATATTTAATGTTAAACTTCCTGTCTCTGAAAACCTAGTATTATAGCTATGCACTTGTGTAGGATAAAGAAATAGGTTAGAAATGTTTGGCGGCAAAGAATTGTTAGAAACGTCATGCATAATAGTGCAAACTGA
>NC_090888.1:28015390-28017890 GCF_036669925.1 Montipora capricornis | reverse complement strand
TGAAACAAAGAACATATTTTCTATTAGGGGCCAAAACCCCTTCCTTTTTCAATTGGGAGAATAACAATCCGTGTCAAAAATTCTATGCAACTGAATAAATTTCTCGCAGTTCAGGATCAAACCCTTTTCTGATGACCTTTTCCTTGAATAATGAAGCACAAAATAAACAACGAGATTTCTTTCAAATAATTCTTCACTGTCAAATATCCACTTTTTTTACTTTAAGTCTTAAATAACCAGACAACAGAAATGCGACTTCAGTAATCTAAGATGCATTCAAGGCGTTCGATTCCTTAAACCCACATCCAACCGGATAAAGTTACCACAGAATTTGCCGTTTGGTTTCTGTGTTGTACATAACATCACAGTAAAATATTAAAAGCAAAGCTCACTTTGATATCAGACGGCGAAAGATGCAATTGTTCTCGAAGACCATTACTCGTGCCATTTAAGATTCCAGATGCTTATTTTTCGCCACCTGTCTTGTTTATCCAATTGACTTTCCATTCTGGAGCTCCATGCATGAGGGTATATTTTGTTTAAAGATCCACTAGAACGCCATTCTTGTTATAATGATTTCGACCCCATTGCAGGTTAATTAAATATTCTACTGTGTCCACCGGATAACATTTACGCATTTCCACTACCCCCTGAAACCTACCAAAGACAATACTCAGCAGGGGAGTGACAGGAAAGACCTATTGTGAAACTTTTCCATTTTTTCCAAGAAAGAATAGACCAATTTCGATATATTAAAATTCAGTCTTAAACAAAAGACATCATCACGAGGCTCTGGGGAATAAATATAAGGATTTGTATGAGTTTATTCCCCCTAGCCTCGAGATGACGGCTTTTGTTTTCGACTGAATTTTTATACATCGAAATTCGTCTATTTAAAACAATAATAATAATAATAATAATAATAATAATAATAATAAAACGGAGAAATTCGACTCACTGCCATATGGCAATCCAGCAAAAAAATCCCTTAACATTCCGTCACTTAGTCAAATAATTGCGAATCTTATGCTTCAACTTGGTTTTTTTATTGCCGCCAGTCACTGAAGGTTAACAGGTTGGTTACGTTCAGTGTTGAGTTCTTCGCTCCAGTTTTTAAGGGTTAGCCAACTGACGCTGCGAGCATGATTGGTCCCAGTAAAACGCAAAACCGCTGATTGAAATTTAGACTTTGGAGATCGCATGCCTATCAGATTCTAAGGCGCAGTAATACGGAATAGCACTCTCTTACTTTTGGATAGATTTCAACGTCTTCTTGTCTCTAAATCCGGAAAGAAACTTTAGGCATATAATAGGCGCTAATAACATGAAAATAAGTGGCCAGGTACTCTAGAGATTTATCGGAAACTTAATGCAAACGATTGGGAAGGTGCAGGGTCCAGCTTAGGTCAGGCGAGACGAATTTAGGTATACGTTAGAAAGGTTACAAGTGAACGATGAACGAAGTTGTGTTGTGTTTCAAACGTTTGGTAGTGCCTCTGAGTCAAGTGGACGGAAGCTGTAGTTACTAGTAATAATGATAATAATGATGATCACCTTATTGTGGTCATAAGATTTTGTAGCCGAGCCAAGTATCCTTCTACTTGTGGAGGTTCCAAACCATCTTAAAGCAGATCAAATCAAATGTTGGTTTTATTTTCCACTATTACGCGATTTTACCACACCTGGTCAAGAGAACGCGCAAAATATGAGATGGCACACTGTTGTGTCCCGGTTTGATCGGTTTAGATAAGAACAAATAAGGATGGAACGGGAGCCAGAGCAAGAAAAAGTGTTTTCGTGATCTCGTTTTGGTGGTAGTGTAAGTGCACTACACACTATGCCACCGGGTTGTGAGAGTATGGATGTTCTGGTACTGTGCAGGCATGCTTTATTGAGCTCTGCCTTAGGAGTGAAATTGACAACTGATAATGACTCGAAAATCTGATGTTAAATCCCTTCAAGAAGTGAACGAGTCTCTAAAGAAAGAAATGGAAAGTTTAAAGAATGAATTTGGACTGGTCGCATCTGCGTTAAAGTGTCATGAATCTTCGTGCGGCGGCCATAAACCGCATCCTAAAATGGAAAATCTCTGGAATTTGTTGGAGCCCAGTTTGAAGATCTAAAAGGCCTTCGCGTAGGAGCCAAGAAGAACTTAAGGGTACTTGGTGAACGACTTCACTTTCTTAGCGCTCGAGTAGACGAAACGGCTATTTAAATTGATAAACTGGTCCAACACAGTTACAGTTTTAATATTAAACTGGTCGGTGTGCCCGAGATTGCTGAGACAGGTTCGAAAGAGCTTGCTACAGACTCAAGGAAACCCTGTGTTCGCATCTTTCAAGCTATGGGCTGTAACAACTCGATTAATGATATCGATATGGCCCACCGATTGCCCGCACGCAACGCTGCAAATGGCCCAAAGCCGATCATATGTAGATTTGTGAGACGACTAATGCGAGAAGAAGTCATGTCGCGACGACGAGAGATATCTAGAGTCGAC
>NC_090888.1:28000390-28007890 GCF_036669925.1 Montipora capricornis | reverse complement strand
GGAGGAAGCCTTGAACGACGTCAGTGGAGGATGGGGATGATGTGCAGCCTTTTATTGACTGCGTGCAAACAACAATTACAGAAGACAGCGCACTGGAGATCTAGTGAATTCTTGATGAACTACGAGTATAACGGTTAAATAACTTTACACAAACAAGTTAGCGAATAGCCGAACGACTGGATCTCTGCCTCGAACAAAGTTCTGTTCGAAATTGGATGATGCTATTTTTTCAGTGTTATAGAATATAGGCAGGCCCCCTTTTCTTACAGTTGGCAAAAACCGGTGAAAAACTTCGGCGAGCAAAGTGACAGGGTCGGCCAGGGGGATTGGGGGGGTAGTGGTATACAAGCATACCCGGAAAAAAGTATCCAGAATACCCCAATAAAAGTAATCAAAGCGTTGTATACTGTATACCTGAAATTAGTAATTAGTAAAGCAATCCCTTAATTGGTCAAGTTTGATCTTACCTTTTTATCAGGTAATTTGTATTTTTATTTTGCAGTGCAATACAATACTTAGCTCTGATTAACCGAGCTTAGTCAGTCTGTATGGGAGAATCTTGACCTCGTGCCTGCGTAGGCATACTCTTACCTAACAACCAGGTAGTTAACATTTCACAATTTGCAGATGACACAACTATCATAAGTAGCAACACGCAAACCTTGAAGTCTAGTCTCCTTATTCTTGAAAAAATTCGGGAGCCTCTCAGGACTAAGAATAAACAAAAAAAAAAGCGATGTGGTCGGGATCCGAGAAAAATAAAAAATCCAAGATATTGGAATTCAAGAGCTGACCCAATTAAAAAGTTCTAGGAACCCTTTTATCTTACAACATGGGAAAAAATTTGGAATCTATCTTCCTCACCAGAATCCGAAAAATGAAAACGAAATTAGATTTATGGCTATCAAGAGACCTTACACTTTATGGAAAAGCAGTATTAGCTAAAACTCTTGGCGTTTCGCAATTAATACACGTAGTGTCTATGCTTTCAGTCCCTGGCAATGTTACCAGAACAGTCCAAGCACAACTATTTTCCTTCTTGTGGAACAATAATAAAGATAAGATTAAGAGGCAAGTCATGAAACAATCCTTTGAAAAAGTGGGAATCAAATCTGTTGATTTTTCAATTATGATCAAGTCTTTACGCCTGGCTTGGATCAGTAGGATATTAAGCGATACGGAAGACACGTGGAAAGCAATCCCAAGTTACTACCTTTCAGATTACGGAAACTTACCTTCCTATTAAGATGTAACTATAAGTGGATCTTGTTAACAAGCGTTTACCTGTTCTCTACAGGGAATTAACTTCTAGAATACTTCCAGGACATCCTCCCTTACTTCCCTTATGGTGAATGCATACTTTGGAATAATAAAGCAGTAACTATCAATGACCATTCTTTATTTCGGAAATCGTGGTTTGCAGGTGGAATATGTTTTTATTAAAGATATTTTGAACCCCCATGGAAACGTCTTCACAGTCGACGGATTCCAAAGTAAATTCAGGATCAAGATAAATTATCTACACTACTTTCAGGTTATTGCTGCTATTCCACCCGATTTAAAACAGAAAGCTAAAATTAACCTATGCAAGTCCCTCATTCGACTCACTAGAATCAACCAATATCAGCCCTAGACGTAACCAGTATGTGTTGCAAACTTTACTGTAACCTCTTTAATGATAGCTGTGTTATCAAACCAAAAGGTGTCAGGAAATGGAGAGAGAAATTTCCGTTTGAAAATTGGCAGACGAAATTCATAATCTCTTTTATTTACCAATCATCTAAAAACAATGAATTGAGGCAGTTTTCGTTTAAACTGTTACATAGAATAGTCTTATCCAACAAAGAACTTAAAAAGTTCGCATTCGTTAGCGACGCAAGCTGTATATTTTGTCTTTCCGCTGACTCAATTGAGCATGCATTTCTGAACTGTATGTTACACCCGCCAGTTATCTACTGGCCCCCCTAAAACGTAGACTATCCCTATTTCTTCTCTGTTTAAAGGAATATATTTATAACTGCAGATGCTTTGAAAGGAAACCCATACGGTTGCCCACAAGTATCACGGCAAAAGTTTGAAGTCAATACTGCACAATTAAAAAATATACTGCTTCAGTTTTAGGAAAGCACTTTTTCCTTCATTTGTCAATTTTTTTTTTTTTTTTGAAAAATATTTTAAAAAGCAATAGAGGACTTTTTTCATGTTTACATCGCCTCATCTTAACACTTGGGAAGTTGGGAGAATTTTCGACAGTTATGCAAACCTTCGAGCGGCGTCTCGAGTTTGTATATCTGTCTCGAATTCTCCCAACTCCCCTCGTGTTTAGATGAGGCCATGTGAACAGGGAAAAAAGTCCTCTTTGCTTAAGTAATACTGTGGTGAAACAGGTAGTGTCTTTCACATGATCACATTAAAAACTCTGTTAATAATATAGAAAGCAAAAGAGTAGGTAAAGTACAGTCTGTACACGCCAGTATTTGTTGTATTGACCTTAAAAGAAAGTACCCCACGGGCTTCTGTTGCAGCGAGGTTCTCCCTTGTCCTTCAGTCTCAAATGTTTCTTCTGTAGTTTTGTTTCTTTTACCAGGCCAAACAAAGGAATTTTTTTTATTGAAGCAGTATAAAACAGAAGTGGGAAAAGAATTCAAACGATTAGTTTTCTACTTGTGTGACACTGATCACTTTTCTACCTATGAAAAGTATCTACAGGAGTGTGCCAGTACAACTGAGGATGAATGTAGTTTTTTTGAAGATGTGTCGCCTTCAGCTAGTGAGCAAATAGAGCAGGATGAGACTTTAAATTTTCATAGAGAACTCTCACCCTGTTACCTCTTTAAGGTTGTGTTCTTAGCTAAGGTTATGGTTCCTGTTGTGAAGACTGTTCCTGTTTGTCGTTTCAACGTATCCTTTTCTTAACATGAAAATATTTTGAACTCAACAAAACTTGTTAAACAGATGATTCATTGAGGGTTTTTGATGACATGCTTGATATCAAAAGTAATGTCGATTCCTTAAGAACCAGGTAATCAAACATGCCATTATTTCGAGAAGAAATCATTTGTGTGTCACTCAATCAACAGTCCAATAATGTGTTTTATTACACATAGCATGAGAATTTTAGTCCATAAAGTTCATTTGTACAAATCTATACGCTTCATTTTCACATGTGAAAAAATCCTATAAAGCCAGTCTGAGTGGCGTACGGTATAACCAGTCAACGATATATATATATAGCGTAAAGGCCTCTCAAAGCCAATCATTCGTGCATCTCGTGCATCTCGTGCAAATCCTACTTTGTTATTGAATTAAATTTAATTTGCATTTGGTTCTATTGTTATTGAGTTTTTGTTTCTAATTTGCGTTCAGAAAACTATTTCAATAAAAATCCTCGTCTTATGTGTCATAAACAGCTCACGGCATAGAAAGTGCTTTGTACGGGATTGTATTCACTCGTTGTTCGTGTCAAAAACCCTCACTCGCTCGTACCTTGCTCGTTCGCGGTTTTTGACACAAACAACTCGTGAATAAAACCCCATACGCCGCACTTTCTATCACGTAAACTATATGTACAACTCTATACCGTCTCTCCAGTTCCTTGACATCTGCAAGTCACAAGTAGTGAGAACGTACTGGAAATACTCCTGATATTCATTTCTTACAACTCTCTCTACCAACTGCACTCTGGAATATTCCATTTGGTTGGCAGGAACACGTGCTATCAGGTTAGGGGTCCCACCATGATTCTCTGGTAAATAGTACAAGGAATCAGGTTGTCCAGGGATGGTATCATATCTTGACTTTCGAATATAATGGGTGTTCCAATGCCCTTGAAGGTGTTCAAGATCCTGCTGCAGTAATGGTGCAAAAAAGAACCACAAACACTCACGCCCTATAGTTCACTTGCTGGATTAAACATGCCTTGCTCTTCTAGGTCCTTAAAGAAATTTATCCACCAGTTCCTTCTGCTTCCTCTGAAGTAGGAACACCACGCCTCCGGAGAGATGGCACATAACGATGACTACTTAAATCATCCCGGAAAAAACTGTGTATCGAGGCCATTAATCCATTCTCAGTCCCGAGGTCAGTAATAAGTTTCTGAGGACATCCACCCGTAGGTTGCAAATTGTTATGGGGCCAGTTGTTTTATCGCGTCACATACAACCATAACACTTTCATGCGCCTTTTCAATTTAGCTATACTCATTCGAATGCCATGGTATTTATCTTACAGTGCAAGTATGTCGTTATAGGTAAATCCTTTGCTGAAGTAATCGCGAATCACCTCCTCGGCTTCATGTGCATCTCTTTCCGCCATTTTGTGTCTTTGACGGAGTATTGGGATTGGAACGAAACCTGTCCCTTTCCGCTTAAATTTCCCTTCCACTTCCGCCGTGATAATGGTGGGGTGATAATGTTTTGACATCAAATATTATAGCAATTGTCTTTGGGCGCTCGATTTTCTTGATTACACTCGTTTTTTGATCTCTTCAGGGCGTGTTCGATTGACCCTATTACGGAATAAAAGTAGGTGCAGTGATGATTTGAAATAGTATGTTTGGCGTAGTTTTTAAGCAACTAGGATGTTGAAGATATGGTTAAAATTTCAGTTTAGTAGGTGTTTGACAATTTTCATGTGAATCTCTGTAAAAGCGAAGGATTTCTGCCTTCAAATCTATGTATTCCTATTCCGGAATAAGGCCGATCGAACACATCCTTACATACGTACAATAATTATGGAAATGCATTTTACCACACGGAAATGAAAATTTTTCGCCTCAGAGCCCCCTTTCTAAAAACATACAGGAAAATAGCTAATATCTAAAACAATTTTCACTTTATTTCAAATCAAAACAATTGCTTCCCAAGTACTTACAGCGGTTACCATTCACACGTGCCCCTCAACGACTGTTTTTTTTATTTTTTATTTTATTTTATTTTTTTTTTTTTTCGAAACTGAATTTGGGTGGACGTCAATCAATCAATTTAGTTTCGAAAAATGAAAACAGAATCGTTGAGGGGCGCCTGTGACTGATAACCGCTGTAAGCTCAGAGAACGCTTTCGCCTCAAGTTCACAAGAATTCACTGTTCATGATCACAAAATACTTCTTATTGTTTCTTTTTGGCAGTCGATTGGAAATACAGCCCTTGTCAGTTGTCATTGGTTAAATAGAAGACCCTGGGCCTGTCTTAAATAGTGGTGCAAGCGGATCTTCGTGGAAGCCATGTAAAAAGAAATTATCTGGCATACCAATTTCATTTCATTAAAGAAGCCAACTCTAAGAAGAAGATTGTTGGACATGAATTCAATTCTTATAAAACAATAATGTCAACAACATCCCAGTCGTGCTTGCAATTGACTTCATTATGGTAATTTGACCAAGGTCAAAACTGAGTTATCTAAACAAGATGCATATCTTTGCCCTAAAACATGGACTAAATTTAACCTTTTCTTTGCATGCATACTAGCTCTTCCGCGCTGTTACCGTGTTCGACCTGACTAAAAGCCACTACGTTTTCCCTTTTCTTATGCCTGAGGTAGTTAAGGGACCTATCACAATAACATGGTACAAATTGAGAGAACGATTGAATTGACCTATGCCAATGGAGAAACCATTGGAACTTAATTTCAGCTGCTGACTCGGAGCGAAACAGCCTGAAGAAACTCCTTTTTCCCTGTTTTAAAGTGTGACTATTCCACCTAGAAAAATGACGAATTATACGCATATACCAATGATGGATCCAGAGAGCCCCCACCTTATTTTTGGACCAAAGCCACCAAAACACCATAAAACACCAAAACTGTGAAAGGGCAAACACAAAATGTTTGAGAGCGGGCCCCCACCTTACCTCCAGGTCTGGATCCGCGACTGTATAAAAATGCAGCCAGAGAGAGTCTCGTTGGTCCCACTTTACGTATATCATGGCCTCCTTCTGCCTTGCATGCAATGGATCATTGGTATAGGCATTAGGCACGTGACTGCGAAGACCAATTCTGGAGCTGCAAGGGCTGTGGTAGTGTGAACACTGCGTAAATTATCGCTTCCGATGCTTGGAAACCTTCTTCTTCTGTCTCTCTCCACCCAGGTCCTCATCCTCTCTACCTCTGCCCGTTTGCGGCCCGTCTTTTACAGCTACCCTCGACTTAATACGGTCGTCAGCCAGCGATTCCAAGTTGCCGACATTGATTTGGCTGCCTTCATGTCTCGTTTGCAGACGTGTTTGTAACGAAGAAGCGGTCACCCTCTCTATCGGTTGCCTTGATCCAGCTGTCCATAGAGTAGGTCTTTTGGAAGGCGCTCGGGGCCCATGGCCTAGCCAACAGCGTAGTCTACGCTCTTAAAGGAGGTACAGGATAGCTGGCAGTTCTGCAGTTTCAAGTACTTCCTGGTTGGTGATTTGATCCTTCCAGGTGATCTCAAGAATTTTGCGGAGGAATCTGAAGTGGAGTGTGTTCAGTCTAGCTTCTTGTCTCGTGTATGTAGGCCATGTCTCTCTCCCATACAACAGGATGCTGAGGACGCATACAGAGTATTCAAGTCACTATTCAGGGAGAGATTGGAGGTGGTTGTTGAGCCGAGGTACTTGAGGGCGCCCACAGAGTTGAGTGCTTGGTTGCTGATCAGGATGGTCGGCTCAGTATGGGTCCCCATTGTCAGTGCCTTAGTCTTCTTGATGATGGTAAGGCCTAAGTCCTGGCAGGCAGTCGCGAAGCTGTCTATGATCGCTTGTTGTCCGCTCTCTGTATGACTTACAAAGGCAGCGTCGTCGGCACAGAGTATCTCTCTTAACAGCACTGTCTTCACTTTGGTCTTAGCGCGGAGACGATTCAAGTTCAGAAGCTTTCTGTCGGGGCGTGTATGGTGGAGGAGGCCGCCCTCAGTGCAGAACTGGAAGGCGTGTTAGAGGAGGACAGAAAAGAAAATACCAAAAAGGGTGGGTGCCTACACGTAGCCTTGCTTCTCTCCACTGCGAATTTTGAATGGGCGAAATCAAGAGTTCTCTTGACGAAATATTGTAACTAAAACCATACATACAAACAAACAAGATGCTTTATCAACTTTATTTATCGTCGAATTTAGCAGCACCTTACTAAGCGAATGTCTCCATCGTTGAGTTTATTGCTTTCGGTGGTAATTTTAGCCTTTCTACCCCTTTCACTGTGTTCCGGATTCCGGATTGTAGGCAAACCCTTAGAAAACAAAGTTTGACGTGGAACAAGACGCTTTGCCTTGGAAAAGTAAGTTTTGCCGCGAGAAAGTAAGTTTTTCCGTGGTGTCAACAAATGTTTGCCGTGGTGTTGACAAACTTTTGCTGTAATGTCGACAAACTTTTGCCGTGGCCTTTTTAAATTGTTGCCGTGGTGTTCACAAAAATTTGCCGCAGCGTTGACAATTTTTTTGTCACGCTTACCAAATCCTATTTTTTTTTATTTAAAAATAAAAGTGCTTGCCTAAAACTTAAGTAGTACATAAAAAATAAATGTCGACGTAGTTCTTTTAA
>NC_090888.1:27987890-27995390 GCF_036669925.1 Montipora capricornis | reverse complement strand
AAGAAATGGTTGATGGAACGAAAATGGAAGTGAAAAAGTGTTTGTTGATGTGACTTCGTCCAAATATCATCGAGGAGGTGGCATTGACGGCAATGCTTTTATTACAGTTTGAAACAACACGTTTTCTAAAAAACGTTTTAATAAAAACTTGAAGATCTACAATTTCTTGTATAGTAGGGATTGCGGACCAACACGAAGCTCGAGTTAATACGTACAGTGGTTCTCAACAAAAACTGAAGAAAATCAATTTTTGGCCCTTACTAATATTTATGCTCCAAACGAGAATAAGCCTTCATTCTTTCAAAACTTCCAAAAACGCCTTTCATATTTCAAACGCGTGGACATAACATAACAGGTGGTGATTTCATTCTTGAACTTCATATTGAAAACAACACCATGCATAAGCTAACATATTGATTTAGCCAAGCCTAAAAGCGGAGCTCCCTGATTATTTATTCTTACTGCCTGTACGGTTTGTGAAAATAAAAGGTTTCGAATTGTCCGCTTTTTGATGTTTCAGATTGCTGCTTTAATTATTATATCATTTTCTTTGCTTTCTTCTATAGAAAAATTCATTGCGTAACTAGTGAATTCCACAGTACATTTTACGCTAAAAACCGATATCGCATCAATCACAAAGCCATGAGTACGATATCGGTTTTCGAGTGAAATTTACTTTGGAATTTACAAGTTTGGTAATGAATTTTTCTTGAACCGCATGAGTTTTAAAAGAAAACAAGCACACCCTAAGCGAGCGAATGGAAAAGGAAAAAAGACATTTCAGAGTCAACTGTCAATAGCAAGCGAATAGAAGTCACGCTAAAATTAGAAACCATAAAAAAGTTTGTCGGTTTAAGGTCAAAAAAGAGTTTTACTGATATACTTTATTCCACGTTATTTCTGAAAACGAGATCATTCACATTTTGATAAATTTCACTGAAACACGCCAGGTTGGCTTGGAACAAGAATCGGCAAAATACGGCAATGCAACCAAGAAAGGACGAAATTCAAACAAGATCCGCTCCAACGCTTAAGGACGTTCGCGCGAAAATCTTGCCACATTGAAATTTGTTTCATTTCTCGCCTGAAGTTAGGTCATAAATTACTTATTCCAAAAATGAAAAAAATGGGGGGTCACCGACTTTGTTTCGGAGGAAAAGGCAAGGGAAAAATGCCCTTATTTCGATAGATAGGTCATCATAACGGGATGTAGCCACATCTAGCCATCCGTCGAAAAACATTAAAATAATATCTTAGAGTGAAGGTTTCTGTGCATAGAAATTTTAGATAAGTACATGCCGCTGGGGTTGTCGTAAACAGCAGAGTTGAACCTTAGCGAGCGTTTTCGCAAGCGCTACCGTTTGTTGGCGCAGTGGTAAGATCTCTGCCTTCCAACCTAAGGTCCGGGGTTCCATTCCCGGTTCTGACGAGACTGGAATATTTGGCGACCTTCTTTCCCGCTAAAGTTCACTCAGCTTTCCATCCTTCCGAGGTCGGTAAAATGAGTACCAGCATGCATGGACTGCTTAGAAGCGGCTGCTATTTGCGCCTGTATATGCTTCCAGTCCGCTGGGGGTAAATTGATCACTGTAAAGCGCCTTTGAGATGTTAAGTGATAAGGGCGCTATATAAATGCACCACTTTACTTCTGGAACTCAGGGCACAAGGAAAGAAAACTTTTAAAAAGATAACTTCTGACATTGTGATTTTTTTTCATTTCATCACATTTTTTAGATTGTAAAAAGAACAAGTGATTCCTGTCTTAAAAAGTAGAGGTCACCGATGATCTAAATGAGTAAAATTGATCTTATGTTGGGAAGCTTTTGGAAATTTTAGTTTGTCACGATTTTGCGTGACATGTTACGGAAAGACTGGAACACAAGACAGGATCAATCGATGAAAAGTTTTTGTAAAAAAACAAATTCTTGAGCATAGCAACGGAGTTTCAAGCAGGCGTTATCTTTATTTGGTTAGTACTTTGTATCATATCTCTCCATTGCCGTTTTCTCATCTGTAGTGTGGTTTTTGTGAAATATAATCTCTGGCTGTTTCCTCATAGGTCCGCACTATTCAAGTGCTCTATTTCATGAAAGTAAAGGAAGAGAACCTCAAAAACATACATTCACTTTGAACTAAGAAGTTCGTAACGTAACAAAAACATTTTAAAAAACCAAGCTGGTTAAACAACGACGCTGACTAAAACTAACCCTTCCTCAAATTTCAAAAATTTCAACCACTACTCGATTAGCGACCTTTTTCAGCCTCCCCGTCCTTTCTCTTTAACGTTTGATGATGAATTCGAAATAAATTTGCCATTCTTAAGGCGACCTGGAAATTTTTCCCCTGCGTTTTTGTCGCCATAAGATCGTGATAAGATCTTAATTAATGCTTGAAGTAATGTGTGACCTATAACAGTCGCGTTATTTGCGCAGTATAGAAATAACGTTTAGGTGCTATAAACAAACTTCTGAAAACACAAGCTAGTGAAATTTCCCCCTAATTTTGCGAGACCTCATTGCAATTACGTGTTTATAACATAAGGGCAAAATTTTCTTGTCACTGTCGAAGCACATCGGAAACCAGTTGGGCAAACGGATTAAAAAGCACTTGTTCTCTGGCATTTTAGAGCAAAACAAACAAATCAACATTTACTTTATGTCCACAAGAGAACAGATAATTGTTATTTAATTCCAGTTGATAATAATAATACGATTTTCATCCCTAAACAAAGGAAAAGCCGATTCAACCACTTTTTGAAAATTACAAACGGCTTGCCAAAAATTGCAATACAGAGGAAAAAAAGCAGCTCTAAGCACTTTAAAAATAAACACTCAGCTCAGTTTAAGTTCATATCCCTCCGATCCTTGACTTGAATAACTGTGTAGCCGCTAGTGTGGACCACAGCTATCATGATATGTCAAACTGGATTGAAACCAGCGAAAAATGCAGAAAAAAAACATTTTCCAAAGCGTTTTCCACCTGAACACAAAGAGCGTTGACTGTGGAAGAACTATAGTTGATGTAGCATGTCCGTGTAGCCGCGTCGAGGATTGAGCCTGCAATCCAATCGAAAACCAGTACCTGGTCGGCGGTCAACCTTAGTGAGCTCTAAGCTTTAGCCCGCGATATGGTCACGTGATACTGGCCATCGGATACCTCATTTTGACAGGTGTCAATTGATCAAAACATGGATGTCCAATGTCTAAGATGAATCCTGTAAATAAGCATGATACTGGTCACATTGGCATACAAGGAGGGGTGCACGTACGTACGTATGTAAGTACGGACGAGCGGACGGTTGATGACGTCATGGTTATAAAACCAAAATCTCTCGCATCGATGGGTTACCGACACCGCGGCAAAATGAGTGTGCATGCTCCGCTTCGAACACATTTGATTCATTTGATTCGAGCTTTTAAGCTCTTTGTTTTTGAGTTTATTCGGCGGTGAAGGAAAAGTTCTATTGGACCTTTTGATGATCAAGATCTCACGCTCAACATGGACTCGACAGAAAAACTAAACAGTAGTTCCGAGTTGTTTCCAACGAGAAAGTCAAAAGAGGTAAGCTTATTTTAGGCATGAAATATTTATTTGTTTATGTCGTTTCCATGGAAGTTATCCTTGCCAAACCATGTTTGCTCGTGTTTCGGTCACACCGTTGAAAACCTAAAAGTTGTAAATTTTAAACTGATAACATTTTTCGTTTACTGTTTTTCGCCTAAGGGCAATTCCTCTAAAAACGCGGAGGGTTTTGACAAAACAGAAGTTTTAACCTCTGACATGTGATACGAGAGCCCTGGATTTTTCTGTGACCTGGTTCTCCACAGCAAGAGCAATGGTTTGAATGGTAGATGGTGATGCTCTTTCTTTTCCAGCTCTGTGTTGCTTTGCAGGACACACCAGGTTGTGGTATGATTAAATTTAATTGATCTCTAGATTTCTGTTAATTTCATTGTCCCAGTCATCTGACCTGAAGAAATCTTGTGGAAAGTGTTGATATCTGGCTGGCTGTCATTTTGACTGTCATTACTTTCAAGGTGTGAGCAACTGTTTTTATCTGCATTGTTCGACAAAACCTCTTATTAAGGGAGTCAGTTAAGTTGTTTAGTTTTTTTTATTAAGGGATTTTTACAAATAGGGCACAGATTTCCATGTTTTTTTCAAGTATCTTAAGTGACATCTGTGCATGAAAATGACCAAGTGATAATAATATTATTGTTTTACTTTGATCAGTTTCCTATTGTTTCTTAAACATGTCATTTATTCTTATTCCAGTGCTTAAGTCTAAAACTCTTTCTGGTGTGTGTGTGTGTGTGTGTGCTGATCTGGTCAAACCATGCATGGCAAGCAACATTCCAGATTGTTTTCAGAGATTGTGATGAGGATTTCAGCGTTGAATATTTTATTGGTTTTGTGATGAAAAAAGCCAGGGTTGTTATTCATCTCTCATTTTTTCCTGCATGAGATCCTGCATGATGACAACAGTATTACTGCAAATTAAACATCACAGATGTGAGCATGTCAGTGATTAATTCAAGATGGTTTCCAAACAGCTCTTCAAAATTGTCCAGAAAAGGGACGATAATGATTTACTTGCCACACCTTCTAAGTCAATGTTTCAACAAGCAAATATAATTTGGTTTTTTAATTCAAGTAAACTGTCTTACTTTCATTAATACAGCTGTATGTTATTCTAGTCTTTCTCTTGCTGAGCATGGGTTTGGATATAAACCTCTGAGAATGCTCCTACTTGTAATAGTCTTAATAATGAATACACGGTACTTACAACAATAAAATTAGAGAGATATTTGAGTTACTGTATATTGTGTTTTGTAGTAACACATACCATAGTAGTTGTTGTGGTTGTTGTTGTTGAAAAGGAATCAGATAGAGTCATTCTGGCTCCAGATAGAGCCATTGTGGGTCTATCATTGGGTAGTGAAACTGGATCAGTTGTGCATAATAAAATGTTAGAGTATGAGGCAGAATGCCTCTAGTCTTGCTGGATGTATGATTACATTCCTCTCTCAGTATCTTTACACACAGTGCAAAATTTAGGCTGGATTTTTGCTGGTGCAATGCATGCAAAAGTGAAATCAGTATTTTCCAAACACATGCAGGTGAATGGTTTCTTATTTCATTATCATGATTCTCATGTCTCCCCACCCTCATCCCAGCAAGGCTCTACAAGGTGATCGACAAAGCTGGAGAAAAAAATTACAGTTAACAGCCAGCTGCAGGAAAAATACTGGAAAAATATTTTCAACGATGGACCACTACCAAACTCCAAGTAAAAGGGAAACATCAAGTAGCATTGGAGTCAAATTTATACTTAGTTTCAAAACTTTTTTGCGATCCTCTCTTAAAATTAAGACTTATTTTCTTTATTTTATTGCCTCGCTCTTGTAAAAGTAACTAGTGTTGTAAAATATGAGAATGGAGGGCAGGTAAGTGACTTATCCAAGTTGCCGAATGAGTGGGATGCGGGCATGAAAAGAAGTTTTAAAGCTTATTTCTCACTTTCAAATGATTCCAATGAAACAAACAGACGATTTCCTCATTCAACAGGAGCAACATAAGCCATCTTCGCAGAAGGAATTATCATTCTGCCCTTGCAAAGATGTTTACCCGGCGTTTTCCTTCTCAGTGCACAGTTTTACCCCCCAGAGGTTTACCAACGCAGAGACCATCGCGACTAATAACATTACGAACTTCGTCCTTTTGCTCTAGCGCTCGAATGCAAGGTAAAATTCTCCTGGTTTGAACTATACTTTTTTTGGTTTGAAAAGACACACGGAAGATTAGTCTTTCAGGAAGCTCTCTTCAAAGTTTAAACCTTATCAAAGTAGTGTTGGCCTTATCATCGCAAAATGAAAACAAACACAGAGAATTTAAATTGCCGCCATTTTGCCGCGCTGTTGTTTCTATTGCAAATTTAATTGGTACCAGTCCCTCGCGCGTGGAAACGATTCGCGCGTGGCTCTAGCCTGCCCACTCATTTTGCCGCGGTGTCTGGGTTACCATATTTTCTTAACTAAGGCGCTCTGCGCTCGCGCCTTCTGCACGCGCGGTGCTGCGCTACTATCCGTCAGTTTAGAGATTTCAGTATTTTCCTCGTAACGGTGAATATGCACAATGAAAGCGCATCTAGTTAAAACAAGAGATTATGAAGGTAAGAGAAGTAATCCCTTATACTTGCCCTATTCCCATCGTAATCCCTCTTAAGTTATTTTTAGATATCAATTTTCCCGCGAATAATGTTACCGCGCGCGTTACATGGAAGTTTCGTGGAGGAGGGAAAGTGCAGCAAATTCTGTACGATGCCATTCTCCGTTTTCAAAATTGAGTTTCATCGGGCCTGATAAAATTCATTGTCTGCAAGATACAGGTTTCAAACATACATCCTTGGAATTGCTTAACTGTCTAGTTTACAGTGATACCAATTTGAAGAATTTCCAATCTATCAAACCGTGTTAAATAATTTTGACAGATGCAGATATGTTTACCTTTGTTGCATTGCTTTTGTCCATTTTAATGCACACTTTCTCATCGTCTACAAAGTTCTGTCCCTTACAAAACTCGTCCCTGTCAAGATACAGTTTGCAATCATATATCATGGAAATCGGTTAACTGTATAATTCACCCTAATACCAATTTTACGATTGTCTAATGAAGGAAACCGTGTTAAATAATTTTGAAAGAGGGAGCTATATTTTACGCGTTCGTTGCAAATTGACTTCAATCCGATCTTACGGTTTTAAAAATTTTTATCGTGAGGTCAATTGAAATTTTCCTGTCATGTGTGGTACTGTTTAAAAGCGTTAGCTGTCTAATTTATGAATATCATAGAATTACGTCACCATAGTTTAAGCCCACTACGAAAATCGAGAACGCGTTCAGGACCAAGTCGGGAATATGTTACTTGGTGACTGTAGTCCGCGATATTTCATTGTGTACAAAATTCTGTCGCCTATAAAACTCGTTACTTTCAAGATACAAGATGCAAAGATATATCATTCAAATTGCTTAACTATTTTGTTTACAGTGACACCAATTTCAACACTGTCCAATATACGAAACCGAGTTTAATAATTTTGAAAGATGCAGGTATATTTAACGTGCGTTCTTTGCAAATTGACTTCCATCCGATACCACTTGTTCATACATTTTTATCGCACTGTCTGTTCAAGTTTTCCTTTCATGTCTGATGTCTGTCTAATTTATGAATATCTAAGAATTAAGTCGTCATATTTTAATCCCGCGAAGAAAATCAAGAACGCGTTAACGAAGTCAGCGATATATTACTTGTTGACTGTAGTCTGCGAATTGCCAATGTTTACAAAATTTTGTCGCTTATAAAACTCGATCCTTTCAAAAAACAGGTTTCAAACATCTATAACTGAAATTGCTTAATTGTCTAGTTTTCAATGATACCACATTCAAGGTTGTGCCATATACGAAACCGTGTTAAATCTTTTTTTAGGGAGACAGCTATATTTA
>NC_090888.1:27977890-27982890 GCF_036669925.1 Montipora capricornis | reverse complement strand
AAACATGACAAATAAGCTTTCTTGGGTATAGCCATTTTATTTAAGTTAATTATCTTTGAATCGCGTTTGTTATTACATTTATATCGTGCGTGATAAAGTTTTCTCACCTTCTTAACATAGCGATGGAGCTTTGAAGACTTCGGTATCTGAATTGTTGAAATCTTTTTGAAGACAAATTTCTTCCGAACATGCTATTCTTCTTGTTGAGATCTCTTAGAAATAGCAGAATTCTGCTCGGTTCACGAGCATGTCTGGATCGCCTTGTAGCACGTTTTTTAGGATGATATAAAGTTAGCTTTGATAAGTGTTCGCTTTGATTCTCGATAAATTTTACGATGGAAGATTCACTAAATGTAGACAGCTTTGATAAGTCGCTCTTATTCTCGATAAGCTTCACGATAGAAGGTTCACTCGTAATTGCTCGTAAATTTGTCTCCAAATATTCACTCTTATATTTTCGCTCATAAACTAGTGCATCGTAAAGGTCGTTCCCCCAAAAGCTACCTCGCGCTTTTCAAAATGGCGGATAAGATTTCAATGAGCCAGCGAGCACTTCCAAAAGTACGACAGCGATATATCCCTCGCAATGTAACGTTCAAAAACGACAGGAACGAACTGCATTTTATGACCGGTGCTAGCCTTCGGCTGGGCCCCGGTAAAAAACAAACCCACACAATCTGCAACTATTGACCTCACACTGCACGGTTTCCGGTATGCTCTTTTTGAGTACTTGTTTACACAGATACGGAAAAATCTCGTCCTTCACTCCCTTCGCAGTGCTGTAACCCAAGGCAGCCCGCGCGCATTGCTCTTGATTTCCCCCCAAATCTGTTTGTCAGGTTGGAATCCCCTTTGCCGAAAGATTTATTCCCAAAGTAGCAAACGTATCCCTGGAATAGCTATTCCAAGGATAAATAGTGCTTCCGGGAACTGATTTTTATTCCTGGTACTATGATAGTTATTCCTACAATAGCAGATTTATCCCTGGAATAACTGTTATACCTGATATAATTTATTCCTCCTCTCAGGAACCGGCCCCAGAGAAACAACCTACCTTAGCCGTGTCTGTCTTCGATGCGTTGTTTCGTTTGCGTGAGAATATGATATGAAAAAATTACCAAGTTTTGTCAGAGCTTTGACCATGGTATATTTTAATTCCATGGGCTTTCGAGATTTGTCTAGTTTCAAATTGTCTTGACCCCAAGTCTTGACTTTGAAAGTACAAATCTACATTTTGCGCTCAGTAAAGCTACAGGCGTGAAGTGTACCATACATTTAAACGAAAAATAATACCTTTGTTGAGGTAGGAGGTGAAGTCTGTATACAAGCCAAGTGGCCCACCAGGCTGGAGCTTATCCCAGTGTCGGTGCATGGTGACAAGCAACATTTCTACTCCTACCTGAATGGAATGGTAGTCCATTGCAGTGTTACCTCCAGTATTTATTTCGCTGGTACCCATTTATGCACCTGGGCCGGGTTGTTCGAAAGCCGGTTAACGTTAACCCAGGATTAAAAGTTAACCGGCGTAATAATTTTCTTTCAATAAAAATATTAGCCACCGCCCATGTTTTGTTTACTTTGAGATTATGCATGCTTCTTTTGTCGTTTACAAGAGTGCGGGGGACACGCTCAGCAGCTTGTTCTTCCTTGTAATCTTAATTCTTACGCAATCGACGTTTAAACGGACTCTATCAAAGTATGAAGTCAATACACCTTATTCCAAAATGGCCGCCATTTAAGTTCTCTTGTTTCCTTTTAAATTAGCCCTTGTCGCCTCGTTCTTAAACTCAAAATTCAAAAGAATGTTCTCCCTTAAACGAGGCAACAAGGGCTAATTTGCAAGTAAACAAAAGAATATTAAAATGGTGGCCATTTTGGAATAAGGTGTATATCAGTGAGGAAGGGAAATCCTACACAGTTACACCATAAGCCGGAAGTCACATGAAAGCGAGGCCTAAGGGCCCTCCTGTTCCGAGGTTGGCGCGAGTAATTATGGACATCAATCACGATAAATAGGAATAAATCACGTTGGAATCGTAGTTTGTCTGTGGTGTTTAAAATCGTTACTTCGAGCGAAGTCCTCGTAATCTGCGCAGCGTGAATCCTAAATTGCGACGCCTAGAGCTACAGGCCCTTTAATAGGGATAACCTCTGGGTCCTCCGTTTCAGGATTAATTGGTTCTGAATGAAGTATTATTAAAACGGAAGGGCGAAAAATATAAACAGAACACCTTGCTAAAGAGCTACAAATATTATATAAAAGTTCTCGCTAATCCTGGGTTAGCTTAATCGGGCTTTGAACAACCCAGCCCTGGTGAGAGGTAATTTGAGAGTAAAATGTCTTGCCCGAGAGCACAACGCAATGTCCTTGGCCAGAGCTCGAACCCAGACCACTCCTCTTGTTCGCTTTTGAAGCGCAAAAATAGCCAAATAAAAAGATTATAAAGAAACTTTGAGTTTGTTTGATTGTCATTCAAGAGAAAGCCAAGAAATACTTTTCGAAGCAGAACAACGTCATAATTTTAAAGGCGTGGTGTGTCCTAGCTATTTTTCCCCATGGCTTTTTAGTCAATATATCGTTCGTAGCTTTACCAGCCCTTTAAACGACTCGGTGTACTTTCAAGTAATGCTGCAATTACCTTGTTGTTTTCTAAAGTCCTGAATGTTGCATAGAATCGCCCATCAGTGTTAAGACATTCGGACGAAGGCGCATTTGATCATCATGTTGTAGGAAAGTAAAACTATCCGGGTTTTCCTAAGTAGAAAGGGCTTTACGACTTCTTAATCCGTGATTTTTAACAATGTTTTAAGGACGTTCGCGCGAAAATTTTCCAACATTGATTTTTTCCGATCCTGAGACTTCTACTACTCTAAGATGAAAATGTAAAAAAATAGGGGGGTCACCGGCTTCGTTTTGGAGAGAACCCGAAAGAACACTCTAAATCTGAAAAATTGGGGCTTCGTTAGCGAATAAGGCCACAGTGTTTGTAAGCCCAAATTGAAATATTGCAATTAGAGTTTTGAATTGATATTTTTTCTGCCAAATATAGTTTAAGTGGACCTATTAAGTGAATTTAGTGAACCGGTGAGGTTCCTTTAAGAACAAGTTCGTGTTTAGCGACTATAGTTTCACGCACCTTGCAGCTGCAAGATGGCAGGATTCGATGTCCCGTGGATAGAAATCTTGCATTATTTTTAACTTTCTACATTGATTTTTTGTTCATTTTTGGACAATCTGGAAATCATTGTAAATGCAATCCGCTTCTGCAAAGAAGTGTAGGGTCGCCGAACGTTATTTGTTGTAACATTTACAAATTAAAAGACACCACCGCCCCCCCCCCCAAAAAAAATGTCGGAAAGGGTTATTTACAAATTAAAATTGGAGACGATTTGACATGCCTTACCTTGCATAAGGTGGCTGAGCCCGCAGTACGAGCGGTAGTCAATGTTCTAACGAAAGAAAACGATGACAGCCTTTTTCTTTGCAGCTAACAAACATAAAGGCGGTGCAGAAAATTGCTTTGGCCTCTGAATAGTAGTTACCTTAAATATTCTGAACAGGAACAGCATATTGTGTTCAAAATAACACAGCTATTAGACCTGTTTCTCGTCCGGATTTCTATAAGAAAGAGAGCGTGCGGGCGGTTTTTTTTTAAGTTGTTATTTCCTATTGCATTCTTTCTTTACACATTATTACCTTCGCCCAGGGATACGTTGGAGCTCTTAGGTCAAATATTGATAAAACGAAACATCAGATATTGATTAAACACAAGTTTGTTTAATTTTGATACACACAAAGGGTTAACAGTGAAAATTTACATTATTTTGGTGTGTACACAGCAGCAATGGGCTTTACACATTACCTTATTTACACATTATTTTAGCTTGAGTTCGAATAAGGACGCAGACAAACGCCATCTCTCTAATTTGATTGTCTTTGTATGAGACAGAGGAGAACTGAGTACAAGGTAAAAGTGACGCCTGTTGGTGTCTGCTCATAAAAACGTTGCTCATAAAGAATAATAAAAAAAGAGAGGCGGCTCTAAAAAATGAAGCGGGTGAGGACGAGAAACGCGTTTGTTTTTTTACTTGGCCCTATCCTACCTGGCGATACTAGATGAACTACGAGCGAGCTGCCATGCCGAACCCCGGCGACTCAATTTTGGCGCGCCAAATAAGAAACTTGGAAACACAAAACGGTTTATATTTTTCTCACTTTTTGCAAACTGGTATGGTTTTAGAAATTTCAGATCTCTTTTCGGGTATATTTAATGTCATCTCCTGACTTGTTAACTGGACTCCAGCACAGTAGGGTTTTTCCCGCCTGCTGAATCCTGATTGGTCAATTCAAATTTCCCACGCGCCAGCCGTATGCAAGGTAAGATCTGCCGGTCCAGTTTGGTGTAAGAAGGCGTATGACTTGGCATTTCGAAACAGGAGATAAAAACATTCATAGAAATCTATTTAGACCAGGAGCAGTCTGTTTCGTTTCCTAGCCCGATGTGAAATTACGAATGCGATCAGGCAAAAAGCGAGCAGCGACCACTGAAGCCGCGAGTTTCCAGAAGCACGACTCGCTCCTTTACCTCCGCATTCTTTTCCTCATTTGCATATTTTCGACTTTTTCCGTCACGCGTACGATTTCCGGCACAAAAACTGCTCGCAGTCTTAAAGTCTGTTCAAAGAAACACTATGCGATCTGAATATCGCCCAAGGGCCATCAAGTGGCAGTCAACTTCAAGTGCTACTTCAAACTATTCAACAAATCGCAGTAATATTAATCAATTAATTTCCTCTCCAAAGTCCTTTCTATATTCTGTGCTTTTTCATTGCTATGGCTCTGTCAGAACCATTGACAGGTAACCTAATGAGATACATAATGTAAACTAATTTTCCTAGTTTGCTGGTATCTATTGTACCTATGTACTACTTTGTTATCCAATAAATGATATGCATCCTGCCCTCGTGAGCATAAAATCGCCTTTTGTCCAGAATAAACT
>NC_090888.1:27955390-27962890 GCF_036669925.1 Montipora capricornis | reverse complement strand
AGCTCCTAAAATTTATTCGCATGTAACTTAAAGTGCATAGAAGTAAAAAAAAAGAATTGCCGCCTGTTTGAAAGGCTTGTCAGAGTAAAGAAGAATGGCGTTTTCCTTTTTGGCATATCTTTTTTCGTTTTGGAGATATTCACGTTTTTGTATTATGCAAATGAGGAAAAGTGATGACGTCATAGGTGGTTCCACTAAAACAGCACAACATTCAATCAAAAATAACTCTAAAGAGATTTTAGCAATGTTCTTCAAATTTGGCACCAGCAATGTACATCACAAAAGAAACACAATGACACATACTATGTTGTTGCCATGGCAACGCTCTTGGCTTTAGTCTCTTCCTGTGAAAAACCAAATATCCCCATTTGCAACCTTTTAATGTGGGCCAGAGGGTCTTGCTCGGAACACTCGTGGTTTCCATATTGTCTTAACTCTCCCCATTGGATGTCGGTTAAAAGATAAAATCTGGGAATTTTAGTCGTAATTAAAACAGATCCAGCGGCATAACTGTTGTCATGGCAACGGCACGATGGATGTTATTATGTTTCTTTTGGGATGTTTATTGCTGGTGCCAAGTTTGAGGAACACTGCTTTAATATTTCTAGCGTTGAGTCGGTTGAGTGCTGTGCTATTTTATTGGAACCACCTATGACGTCATCATTTTAAATACAAAAACGTGAATATCTCTAAAACGAAGAAAGATATTCCAAAAAGGAAAACGTCATTCTTCTTTACTTTGAAAAGCCTTTCAAATGAGCAGCAACTATTTTTTTTTTAATTCATTGGCACTTTAAAGTAGCTCACGGTTACGGTACAGTTTCCTTCATTTCCAAGTCCTTAGATTTTGCAGGGTCATTGGGGTCATTACTGCCACTTTTTATCCAATGCCAGTACACTAACGGATCATACTCTAGCATTTGACAAAATATTGTCACCATTTTTGTAAGCTGAAAGGTTACCATAGCAACAGTATAATCAATTAAAAACAACCTTCATTATAGCTTTAAGGGCTAAAAACTTAGAAGTTAATTTGGTGACCCACATTTTGTTTTTATTATTGGGCTATGATCACTATGTTAGTTATGGTATATTTTTGCAAAGTTCAAAATAATCTTATTGGAATTGTTTAGAACCAACATAATGTTTTGAAAATTTAGGCGCCCCTCGATAAGAATTTTTGGTAACTTTGCTGATAGCTGCAACATAACATGCCGAATATAACAAAAAAAAATCAAGGGGGTCCCCGAATTAACTTTTGAGTTATTAGCACTTAAATGGTTAAACCTTAGCTCTGATCTGAGCGATTGTGGATCGCATTGTATTAAGCTAACAAGAATGGTTAAAGGACGTCCAACACACGAGTCGACGTCCCACCAATGAAGCTGAAGAACAAAATACAAGAGCTACTCGCACGAAATTGCTGGAGAACGGAAGCGTTTCCGAAACTTCCAAGCAACGTGAAAGTCAAATGCAGATTTAGATGTAAACGATGTAGACCTCGAGATTTCCTCATTTTGGCTTCACGAGGCGTGGTTTCAAAAAATTTTAGGAGAACGAAGAAGCCTTATCTCGAGAAACATAAGTACCAAAGCCGCCGACAAAATCTTTTAAGTAAAAGAAATCACGTGCGGAAGTGAACCATTTTTAGCGAAGTAGTGTTTTTGCATATTTATTTCAATATCACTGCGACAATAGCTTTTTAGAAAATTTTAAAGATACGATTGTGTTATATAACTATTAAGCTTTCAGAAAATGTATAGGTTGATGGAGTTTTCTTTCAAAGCGCAGCGTAAGAGCGCGATTTCCAAACACTGTCAATCCAACTACCCTAATACCTTAAGCTGGTAGCCAGACACTAAGGCTGTCTTCCCCGACCCTCCTTGACAGGAGCCCTCCCGGCTTTTGTAGCACCGCAGAGCCCCAGAGGAGGACGTTTCGATAGGATGGCTCGGTTTGATTGCCGCGCGTACTGCAAGCACAGCCACCGTAGGCGTAAAGCAAATCATATTTTGAAGCTTTTTTTTCTATTTTTGAGTTGGGAGGTATAACAAAACACTTGGGAGTCCCTCGGGAAACATTGAGTTTGTTTCCCTTCAATGTTCACCTGTCAATGTTTCCCTCTTCGCCTCGAGGAACATTGTAGTCTCGGGGTAGTTAACAGCTTAATTCAAATAGCTTTTGTATTTACCGTGCTCATACAAATTCTTCCAGTTGGGTCTGGGCAAATATCCGATGTTCGGCTTGTAGGCTGAAAAGTCTGCAGTTTTTCTAGTCGTGTCAAACTTGGTGGCGAAATATGGCGGCTCCTCTCCGTATGTCTGGCATATAAATCTTGTGGAACTGGTTTCTTCCAATCCCTCCGGAAATTTCCCACCCAAAAAGAAATCTTTGCCACATGCGTCAATGAATTTTGCTTTTGATAGGTGGTTGAAGACGGTTTTCGTCTTTGCGATAGCTCTTCTTTTGCGAAGACCCAGGTTATTGTGTGCGACATCACAAGACTCATCGCACTCAGTGCATTTTGTCTGCAGATCGACGATATCACCAGCGCTGAGGCCATAATATGACAACAACTTCGCATCTTCTAGCACATAGCCGTTAAAGGATAGCTTTTGTCGGACTGTCTCGATATCTAAGAGAAGTAAGGAAAGTCACGCATTAATCTCTTCGTCATCATTATCATTATCATCGTTATCATCATCACTACGCATTATTAGGTCATTATTCTCTTAGGGTGGATTTATATCATGTCAATTTTGAGCACTGTTAGCAGCTTAAAGCTGACGCACAGCATTTCATTCAACAATGGTTTACAGATCAAAGTAGCTAACAATTCACAAAGTCACATTTAAGGTGTGTGTCGAAAGATTTTAGTTCACCGATACCTCGCGCATACGTTGCCGAAACTTTGTGGACACCGCAGATGATTCACCTCGACATACCCCCGACATACTACCCACACTCGATCGAGATGCCTCCACAACATATCGACCGACACTCAGCTGAGTTGCTTGCTATATCGTCCGGCTATCGACCAACTATCGACAGATTGCCTACCAACTATCGGCCGATACAGCGGGCTATTGTCTACCGACTACTAGCCGATGTATCCGCCGATAAGTCGGTCGAATCTACCCAACATAAACATGGATTCACCTTGTAATGATCAATAAACTAGACATACAGCGTCCTTACCAAGACTCTGCTCAATGTCTTGCTTTAATTCCAATACAGTCTTCTTTTTATCAAAAGCAAACCGGTAACGGTTGTTGTCCCATGTCGAACGAACAAAGAGTTCTTGTTCAATCTCTGCCTCACCGTCTGCAATGCATTGCCACCGTTTTGTCTTGTAGCTTTCCCCGTTTTTACACGTTATTATCTTTTCTTTCTGCTCGCAGTCTCGCTTCTCACATGGCTCTCCAGGGCACACTTTTCCTGGGAATAAAAAAACAAAAAATCAAGAGGGATCATCCAACATAATTGCCCTATTGACTCAGTTATCAAGCAAGTGAGACAATCTCAGGTAGTGCAAAGAGCAATTTACGGCTCTGATACAGTAGTCACATATGCCCTCACTCTTGCCGCTCTCTTCCTTGGTAGTTAACTAGACCTTTCCCCTTTGCAGAATATGAGCGGACAAAAACCTTTTAAGACTTAATCTTAGCATTGTGATTGTTTCATGTTTGTATTTTGTTTCAGGGCCTAAAAGTAACTTACAATTACCGTTTGTTAAGACGGCTTTGAGTTTTATTGTGATGTTGTTTTAGGTTGAGTTTCAGTCATTTTAAATTCAATTATATCCTACATCGAAGAAAGAGTCGCCTCGCAGCTGATGAAATAAATTGGCTATTTCAGTGAGTGCCACGGAGTTTGCGGCAATAACTGCGAAGTTTCTTCTGTCACAAATTTACTAAGGGAGGAGAGTTCGGCTGAGTATGAACTAATTCCTCCCTTCCTAGACGAGGAAATACCCCGGTAAACAAGCCGCTAAGGGGAAGCAATCTGGTTTCATCTTTTACTTGAACCCTGACAAACGCATATATAAAACAGCAGACGAAATTTCTTGAATCGAGCTTGGAATAATCCACAGTAAGGAAAAAGATGGCGACTGGTACATTTACCTATAATGCTTTGCGCGCGAAAACTCTAAAAGAGCGTATAAACACACAAAGAAAAATTTTAAGTCATTCAAACTCGACAAGAGCAATGCTGTTAGTTCAGGAACGACTGTTATTAAACCATATCTTTCTGTATACCTTAGTGGGCTTAGTTTGGTTCGCAAGGTATTGTCGTAAAATGTACAGCCGCCATCTTTTTTCTTACGGTGGATTCCAGAAGATAGGCAGTCACAGTAGCGTTATTTGCACTTAGTCTAGGTGACGTTACCTAAAATACAGCTGCTATCCCTGGTCAAAATAGTCCACTTCTGGCCCTTTGTCCATCAAGCAACGTTCCGGTAGCATTAAGTGACAAAGAAAGGGCCATAACTGGACTAGTGGTCTACGCTGAGAGCTAACTTATTTGCGCATGCGTTTCGAACAAGTTGCTTTCATTCTGAAAAGAAATAGCGCCACAAGGCTGATAAACAAATAAAAAGCTTTCTTATGTTTAAAGTAACAAAGATGAAGCGTTTTGCGTAGTGCACTCGGTTACCAACCCTACCTGTCGCCCTTCCTGCAGGGCTAATTGATTAATTGAAATCAATTAATTAAGCAAACATTAAAGTATACACCTTATGGCGTTAAGCCCTGGTCAAACGGACTCTCAAGTAGTCGCAAGTAGCAACAAGTTGAGCTTGCGTAGAAACTTGAGTCGGGTGGCACTAACTTAACGGACACTGCCTTGATAAGTTGTTGCATTGACTTGTTTTAAAAGTTATAAATGCAGATAATTGGATGGTCCCTAGCGTGTTTAACTTGAATGCCTTCGGTTTATCATTTTCCTAGGAGTGTAAGATAAGAATTTATGACAACTGTCCCATTCGTTATGTGCACTTGAGTTAAAAAAATGTCACAATGTCCATTTACTCCAGCATTAATTGCCGCCGTAGCATTAGGAAGGTAACACACATATTCTGGGAAGCAATTGAAAAAATTGATTCCTTTCTTCCATGCCGAATATCCGGGATATCCAAGCCGAGGAAACAAATCAGCGATTATTTTGTACAAGGAGTAAATGTTATCCAATCAGCGGCTGCTTTTACATGCGGAGTGGCGTCTAGCACACTTGCCCCGCCGAATTTTCAGGCTTATCTTCCTGCAATATTCTACTCCTTTTTGGAGTTTAAAATGGGAGGAAACAACCGTGAAGGACATTCGACCGCACAAAAGGAGGACATCGACGTCGTAAAGGCGATGAACAACAGTTTTGTATCTCGGAGACCCTTATGAACTTGAAATCGATTTTTTTCAACTGACTTAGCGTGAATCCCCACAGGCTGGTAACTGTTGTCATTAAAGGTTGATTTCTTTCATAACAATCGTTCACCTGATTATTTGAGACTATAGACCCTATGCAAATATGGCTGCCTTTGTATTATTCTTTTGTTCGTATTTAAATTAGCCTTATTAACCTCGTTTTTAAGACAAAAATTGTAAAGAATTTGTTATCCCAAACGAAGTTAGTGAGGCTATTTTGAATACGAACAAAAGAATAATTTAATGGCAGCCATTTCTGCATAGGGTCTATAGTTTCGTTTGGCTTTGCGTGTCATGGCTTTGATGTCATCGTCTGTTAAATATATGCACACTTGTGTTGCATATAATTTGAATGTTCTTTGCTTCTGAAAGCAAATGCCGTATTCAAGTTAATAAATATTCTCTAACGTTTTAGTTTTATGTTGCCTTTGTAATTCAGTTGACTCTTTAGAAGCGGCGGTGTGTAAAGGCCGAGACACACGATGCGACAAATCGTCGCGACACATCGCAGCGACAAGTGCCCTCGTCTGCACTGATCCTGCGACAAGTCGCTGCGATAAGACACTTGTCCGGTGCACGTAATCGATTTTGGAAAAGAGGAAACATAAACTAGTGCAATTTTAACATGGCGAGAAACTAATTGATGCTTCCTCATTGGTTGATTTAAATTTTGTCGCAGCGATTTGTCAAGGCTGCTTGCGCTTATTTTGTCGCTGTGATCCGTCGCACGAATTCAAACCAGTTTGAATTCGTGCGAGAGATCGCAGCGACAATGATTTTCACATGCCACACGAGGCGATTTGTTGCAGCAACCTGTCGCGGTGACGTGTCGCAGCGATTTGTCGTATCGTGTGTCTCGGCCTTACAACTCTGAAAAGATTCATAATCAGGTTGAAATATGATATACCAGAGTACGTGTTTCATACATTGATTGAGATGCGTGGGATTTTGATTTTCAGCATTGTCTTGTGTCTTACCGGTATAGTTCATATGCAATTTTTGGCATCATTTCATCTGTTTACACTCCATGGCCATATTATTTACGTATATCTGGTAGCACTTTACTTCTCATTGGAAACGTCTAGTGTGTACTTCCTGAGCAAACAGTATACACCTACCCCCATCTCTTGGTTTAGGACTATTGCAGTATCGGAACCGTGTACTCTGTGTTCCTGCGTCCTGCCAAGCCGACCATTGAGTCCATTGCCCATCCACTGATTTTGGTTTATTGCATTCCTCGGAGGGCGTAGGAGTCTGTGTTGGTAAATTTGGACTCGGTTTGGTCTGATCGGGATTGTTAGGGTTAGATGGAGAAGGATTAAGTGATGGAATAACTATTAAAGGAGGAACTAAAACTACTGGAACAAGGAGACAGACAATAATAGAAATTGGAATTTTGGGACATCCGCCACCGCCACCGCCACCGCCACATCCACCGCCTCCGCCACCTCCACTGCCACCGCCACCGCCACCGCCACCGCCACCGCCACCGCCACCGCCACCGCCACAGCCACCACCACCGCCACCGCCACCGCCTCCGCCACCTCCACAACCTCCACCTCCATCGCCACCACAACCACCACCCTTACCGCCACAGCTCGTAACCCAAAAGGAGATGACAAGTCCACTAATAATTATTTGCTGAATGACTATGATGCATATCCACCATATGGGAAGCCGGCCATCCGGAGGAGGCGGTGACACTGTAGAAACCTCAGGAGGAAGCTTTGCTGTAGTCGGATAATACGTCGATGATTTGGTTCTGAGAGTTGTTGTAACCACTGGTGTAGTAGTGTTTAAAGCAGTAAAGGGCGATGTTTCTGTCGTGACAGCAGTAGCACTAGTAGATGTCGGTGTAGAAACTGGTGTCAACGTTGTAGACACACTCGGAGAAAGCGTTCCCGGGGGACAATCCATTTCGTCCGTGGAGTCTGAACAATCCAAATGACCGTCACATTGCTTTGAGATACTGAAACATTCCCTGAGATAGAGGAGTTCAGTTGTATGTGTTAGGGCTAGAGATACTTGCATTATGGTTCCTAAGATTTTCTTCCATCTGAGACAAACTTGATCTTCTGCA
>NC_090888.1:27932890-27947890 GCF_036669925.1 Montipora capricornis | reverse complement strand
ACTGGCCTGGTTTCGATTTCTTGCAGCGCTCTGGTAAACAATTGCAAAACTCGATTGTTGACCTAAAAAGCTGCCACAGTTACAGCTTCATAGTCATAATCATGGAAACAAGGGAAGGAGAAAAAAAATTCATATAATTAACTTAATCAACATACCTTATTTTTTGATATTGCTTTCCTTATCATCTGCATTTCTTTGCTTGCCTCACCGTTCATCTGATTGCTGAAGCTCTTCTCGAAACAGTAACATACAACAAACGTATCCACGCCAATTTTGAACACATAGAAGAAAACATAGGCAATAACGTAAGCGATAACACTACCTATCACCACCGGAACAGTTATCTCGTATATGTGATCGCAGTGGAACAATCGCAAAAAGTAATACCCAGCCACAAAGCTGAGAATGACAACAACCAGCTTTGCAAGAAAAAGAAAGAATCTGCCGATAGAGCTGATCACGATAAAGTGTGTTGGATTTTGTCGTAAGATGTTGAATACGTTCTTTGTTGCACTGCAGAAAGAGTCTCCTTGTGCAGCAATCTGGATATAGACGTTACGGTTGAAAAAGTTTAAGAATTTCTCCAAGCACCAAATGCAACATCGGAAACACTTGCTAATGAACTTAGCGACTAAAGAATGGTTTGAGTTCCTTTGTGCCTCTCTGGTGATGAGCTTGATAATGTACCTTAAGAGTTTTGCAATTGCTAAGATCAACGATCCAAACGCTAAAGATCCCAGATGGTAACGGATCATACGCCAGAATGATTTCAACAGTGGAAGGGATAGCATTGCTTCTTCATCGACCGCATAGTAATCGGCAAAGGCTCCAGCTAAGGTCATTTCTAGCGCAGCAAGGAGAAACTGTACTCCCCAGAATAGGCCAATGACGTAGTAAACCCATACGTATGTTGTGTAGGGCGGTTGAGTGTAGACTGCAGTACCGAAAGCGGTAGCAACTGGTTTTGAAGCAGTGTAGATATATGTTGAAATAATAAGCCAAGCACACACCAAACCAAGGATACAGACCAAAGATAAAGGTGGCACCACAAGCATGGATGGTATAGTTGCCATAGCAACTCCTACTTCCTTGAAGAATGCCACCATCAGAGCGATGGACTTACGCAGGAATAAAATCATGCAAATGATAATAGAAGCAACACAAGTTGTAATAATTGCTATCGTCAGCAATGTGTTTTCACTGCCTTCGTAAGATGGAAGTCCAAGCTCGACAGAGATGTCAGTACTGTTGGTCCGTTCGACATAGTACACGTACCACATCCAACAGGTGAAAAAAATAGATGCGCACAGCATTACTAGGCCAATGACATAGGTTGTTATCTGAGCTACCAATCCCAAGCACAGCATCATGAAAAAACTGAGCACAAACGCGAGAAGGGAAATTATCACTAGATGTTTCCAACTGTTGTGAACATCAGAGATCATTTTCCTTGAAAATCCAAAAATTTCTGTGTCAATCCTCTTTAGAAGATCACCCACAACCTTGAGTTTCTTACTAGCTACACCAAGCAGTGGGACACATCGGTTCAGCATAGGCGTGGTTGGTAGAACAAAGGGCGGACAGGATCCCAGTAGCGTGTCTTGCTCCGTTTTCGCAGTGATTACCGTGTTGTAGGTGCAAACGCTGGCTCCTGTTTCTTCCATATACTTTCTGAATTGCTCGGCTGTGAGCATGAAGCGATCCGGACAGCGTTTAACACAGATCATGAGTGCTAATCTATCCTCATTAATTTGGAAATCATCGTTGGCCAAGGATGACTTAAACTCTTCCCGCACTTCAGGGCTCACTTTATTTAACAAGGGATTTACAAATAATTTTCCCAGTTTTGTCTTTGTTAGGTCAAAATACAAAAGGTACGGCCGGTCGCTCATGTCCATGCCTGACAAGGTCACGTTAGGAATGTTTGGGTTTTCCTTTCTCCCGCACACGTTTCCATACGAGTCAAAACCGTGGTACAAGCGAAGGGGGTCTCCCCGTTGAAGAGCTACACTTGCTATAGTAACCATTCCAGCCCAGAAAAGAACGAATATCAGACAGCATGGGATGTCCCGACACGAACGGCTCTTATTCACAGTTAAAGTACGTTCTCGCACATTCATCTCCTCCATGATTTTCAACGCTCTCTCCTGTTGAAAGAAAGAGAATGTTTTATTGTCTGATTTTGTTTTATCTATCTATGGGGAGCACGTAAATATACCGCATTCAATAGCACTGCAACGCATCTTTACCCATGCAGCCTAAAACTTAGGTAAAATAAATTCCTAGTATCTTGTCCATGACGTGCAGAGCTTACCCCGAAGGTTACCCCGTTCTTACCATAAAGGCTTGCTATGGAACGCCAAGCATGGCAAATGGTTGAAGCAACAATAAATAGGTTCCTCAACTAATACCTAATCCACATTTTGACAATTTTATGATAATCTCATAATAGACAATTGAAGCGATAATCATTCGAATTTAGAGGTAGCCACAGTCAACTTAAAGCAATCGAAAGTTTGAGAAGAACAAACTAATACAACATGCCACACGAAACATAAATACCTGCAGTAATTGGGGCGATTTTCCTGTCTGAGATTCCCTTAAGCCTTCCTACTGCTCTACGGAGGCGCTAAGTGATAAACAAAATTAATTTAAATTTCGCGCAATTTCTCGCGCGACAGCATGCGTTACGAGAAGTAAACAAACATGGCCGCCTAAACTTAAAGATTCCGAGTTTCTCTTCTGTCTTCGATGAAAGCTTAAAAACGTTGTTTACAGGTGAAAAAAATGGACAGTATACAAATCGGAAACTGTCAAAATGTCGAGTGCCCTACCCGTCATCACTCCGAAACCAAGAAAAAAAACACAAGTTATACAAACAACAGGACAGGTTAGTCGATTTCATTATTTTTTCCCTTACTTTGAACTATTTTGTACGATAGTTATAATCCGGTGCCATACAAACTCTTACAATAACGCTGTTACGCAACGTCAAGTTGACGGTTCCCAAAGGAGCTTGGGCTACCTTTGGTAGAATAAATGATGAAAAAAGACCCCATTTCATCTTGTTACCCTCGTAGACGAAACAAAATGAATTAGAAAAATACATTGCGATTACGACAAATAAACTAGTTTCTTTTAACAAAAAAATGGCCCAGCTTTCTGAACAAGTTATTACTGGAGGCAAGCCGTTCGATCCATTTGTAATTTAATCATCGATTTGTACGTATTGTTATTATTATACATCAGACTCACTATGAAAAATCTGATTGGTCGAGAGCATTCAATCAATTCACAATAGCTTGTGAACTTGACACGATAAATGCAATATCTGCTGCAGATATTGCATTTATCATGTCAAGTTCAACGTCTGCCTAGTTACTAAGCCCCTTGGAGTTTTCTCCTCATAAACAAAATGGCTGATCGCTTCGCTTCTGCTTCTTAGGATGAATTATGTGACAAATGTATAATAAAACAATTATTGAATTCGGTTTTCGCATGATATCATGAATTATCAAAACCTCGTGTCTGTGTTGTCTGCCTCACCCTTCGGCTTCGGCAGATAACACAGACCTCAGTTTTGATAATTCATGATATCACACTCAACTTCATCCAATAATTGTTTAGTATTAGTATTCCTCTATTAGCTTTAGAGGCGTTATTCTTTAGAACACCGTCTCGTCCTATTTTTCAGGCCAGTTAACAGTTTTTCTGGTTTATCGCAAAGTTAAGAAGGACTCTTATTTCAAGGAACTCGATTTTAGCGCACAGTCCATCCAGTCGCTGCTTAGGAACTACCAAGATTTTAACTGTTTTTAACATTTATATGTTTCAACGCTTTACTCGATTTACGTAGAGGCACCTAATTAAATTCATTTTAGCATTGTGCTGTTTTATAATCTTACTGTATATCTTATAGTTTTTATTGAAGCGAGAGTATTTTGTAGTAATCTTTAGTGGCTTCGCAGCAGACTCATTTCGGTTTCGTGCTTGACTGGGTTGCCTGTGCCAGATGTATATATGTATATATATCACTGCATTTGCCTCGATTTCAAGTAATCGAAATCGAGGCTCTTTTGATTTGGAAGGACTTCGACCATCAAAGAGGTATCGATGTTGACGGAGAAAATCCCGCTTCGTGTAGAAAGCCACGTTTTCGCGGAGCTTGAAAGCGAATGAAAGTTGTACAAATTCCCATGACTAAAGCCGATCTGTTTCTCAGAATATTTGAAACAATTCCTGGAACTTTGAAACGCTTTGAAACTCTTTAGAATATGGGAACATTTTGGTGGCCACTTAGAAATGGTTCGAATACTCTTTGAAAACCCGGTTTGAAAATGTCGGGAGGAAAAATTTCCTCCTAGCTTGCGTCGCTATCCACTTACTGGCGAATCCGCGACAGCACTGCATATTTTAATATTTTTCTTGCAGAAATGTTATTTTGCCGCATGATTCGGTACTTACTGGGGCGGTCACAGGAAAAAATGTAACAGGCATCGCAAAACGTTTTCAGAAAAGATCAATAATCTTTGAAAACGCGCGGCTACCCCAGCCTTTTACATTATGAAATGGAAGGGGCAAACCTATTCAACACGTCATTAGTTTCTGGTTGTGAGCAAAAGCTGTTTAGACAGTATTTTAACTGAACTAGAGGTAGGCTGTCAGTGCTGTTGCAACGATTTTAATATTAACAACACACCAAAAAAGGTTTTTGTGTTACCATTTACCAGTTTTAAGATTTTTATTTCTGTATTTAAAAGCGTATTTTACGGAAATCTTCAGCATTTGTGTTGAGATTCAAGGCTAATTATTTCAAATTTTTGCGTGGCTACCCCAGTAGCGCTTTCAGTGATCTACTTTTTTTCAGCGTGGTCCTTAACACCGTCCTTAACAAATATTAATCGTGACGTGATGCGGTCGCGGTCAATGGCCGTGAATACTCGATGAAAGATTTTCGCATGAGTGACCAGTTTCTAATGTGTCGATCTCAGTAAGCCCATTAGCCTTATATGGGGGTGTAAGCGGAATCATTATACTCTCGATAATCGAGATTCCTGCCTTTCTTATCCCAATGATTCATGATTAATTACCAATTTGTTTTTTCCGATATTCATGATTCATCTTCCATTGTTTTATTCAGAAAACTAAAACAAAGCCTTAAGGAATCACCGAATATTCATATCCTAAGAGAAGTGATACTGAAGTATTACTCTCTCGCTCTGACTTTCCCCAGTCCACACGTATCTGTTTTCAATGGTGAAGAGAAAGATTTTGAATATGAGTTCGCCGCGCAAAACGCTCTTAGAGTTCTGGCATACAAAAATTAACAGCACGCACTAATAAACATACCGCATGGCAACTAATTTCTTCTTAGCATCCGTCCATCTCGAAAGATGATTATATGGTACAGCATAAGATATTCAGTTAGTCTGTTTGCACTTCCTTGAGGCCCACTCTGGAGTGGCAGTCCTTTCCGCATTTGTCGCGAAAGGTAGATGGCGTGACTGCCCTCACTCTTGACTGGCTCTTCTTGCTGTTGACTGAATGTTTCTATTGTCTTCAGCAGTCTGCAGAGCTCCATGACTAACGCTGGCTCCCCAAGCGTTTCAGTTTCCTGCTGTGGATTCCCGTGAGTAAGGGCTTATCGTAGCCTTCTTTAAGTATGTTTACAGACATCGTTTGTAGTGACCCAGGGGGCGACCAACCCGGCGTTGACCTTAGCAGAGCAGATCTTTCGAACATGGCATTAACTCAGTTATCTGCATGTTTCTATCAAGGTCCCTACTACAGCCTGAGTCGCATGGCAGATTTTCCCATCCTTGTGCTGTAGGGCGTGGGCTCATTGTCGCTTTCTACGTCAGTGTCGCATCCTCCTTGCAACACACGCTCAATTCGATCTACTTCTCTTTGAAGAAGATTGTAACGTTTTCCACCAGACGCTTCCGTAGTAATCTCAGTGTCCACTCGGTTGACAATGGCATGAGGGGAGTTATTGTTGTCCCTGTGTGCCTCTTTAAACACGAAGGAGTCCTCAGAGTTGCTATTGTCTATCAAAAGAACGGTCAACCGTGTCTAAAGGAAACTCCAGTTCTATTCCCTTTCGGGTCTTCACGAGTAGGTCTTGAGAAAAAAGTTAAATTGTTCTCGTCGTCAAGCATATTTTACAGCAAGCACCTCTTTCGCAGAGAACAACACTTCTTACTGAAGGTGATTATGCGGCCCGTGGTTTTCTGCAAGATTTGGTCCACCAAGCAAGCAGGCAGTTTGAACTGTAGAGCCTGGCTCTCGCGGCTGTGCACCAAACGATATTTGATATGGCAAATGACCAGTGCATGTCTTCTTTGCTTTTGTCTGGTACGGTGTGCTGTCTCGTACTCTTTCCAAAGGTAGTAGCAAACTCGCAAATCTACAGTTGTTGCTTGTCATCCAAGGATGATCTCTCCATTGCTATCTCAAGGTACATAACCTGTGAGTTTGGTGGAGGGCTAGCATCTATCTCTTTGTCAGGGTAGTAGCTTTTAGGACCTGTATAGTAGTGAAACTGGCCACGATACATATTCTTTTGAACCTCATTAACACAAGATGCACGTCGTATCCCATATTCCAGCTACTAATTGGCATCGGGTAGTCCTACCTCATGCGGGAAAAGAGGCTTTCTACCATCAGAGTGACCATTGCTCTTTAATGGATTTGTCAGAGAGCGTCGGTAGTACCTATTTCCATCAGCATGTTTTCCAGGCGAACCGAGCTCTCTTGAATTAACATAAACGACCTACGACTGAGTCCAGTATGGAATAATTTGATCGGGACCTTCTGTAGAAACGCGGCCGGTCTTTTAGCCACCTCTTGCGGCTGTCCAGGACCCACGTACAAGGCAAAGTCACAATTAGGGTCATAGATCGAACTTTACTGCGATGTATCGTCACCAATGAAATAAAACAAAACATCAGACACAAGAGCTGTAGCCACATGACCGCACGCCTGATCGAAATATGAGTATTTTATTATACGGCTAGCTCCGTGAGCAGGCAAAATGCCATCAAATCCTGAGCTGTGATTGGCTACCCGAGCGGACGAAATGGAGCTCTCTTGTCCGCTGGGAACTACCCGCCGCGTCCCGCAAGAAAAATTTCCCCGAAAGCCATATAATAAATAGTTTATTGACCAAGCTTGTTCGGTCAAGATGGCTGGACATTGTCCTCGTTCTTTTTTGCGAGTTTATGGACCTCGACTACGTCTCGGTTAATAAACACGCAAAAAAAGAATTCGGCCAATATCCAGCCATCTTGACCTCACACTTGGTCAATAACCCAAACATACCTACTAGTTCTCCTTTCATGCTTGCTTTTGTGCTTGTGGTTTTCTCTCTTCTCCTTCTTCTCTTCCTTATGTTTCCCCATGATCTAAGGAGGATCGGAGCCTCTTCCCAAACTACTTTGCACAGCGGGTGTGGGTCATTTTGTCATGTATTCAATTACTTTTTAGCGTGGAGCGGAATTTTCGAGATTTTTCACGTCGTTTATTTCTTGTTGAATTTGGAGTATCGTATAACATGTTGTGCCACACTCTCCTATTCCCGGCGATATCAATCAATGGTAATCAATAATCAACAAAATCAATAAAAATCAATAAAAATCAATAACAATTAATTGATTGGTATTGGAAATCAATAAAAATCAATGACTAAAAGTTAAGTGAGTATCGATTTTGTTGATTTTCATTGATTATTATTAATTGTTGATTCTTATTGATTATGAAATTTGTCATTTATTTTCAATAAAACGCACCATATGAATTAAAAAACCCTTCACTAAACTGTATTTGCTATGCTCATGTTATTACATGCAAATCGAATGTTTGGAATTTGTAGCATTTCCACAACTGTTTAAAAGCTTACTAATCACTAAAATGTTTGATTGTCTCTAAACAAGAACATGTTATTACAATGTAACTGGTAATTTCTACGTCCTTCAGTCCCCAGGTCAAGGTGGCACACAGCTACGTTCAATGAGAACCTCTTGATTAGTTAATATCAAAAGAGAGAGAAATGTTCTTTTTTTTTATTTGAGGTTGACAATGATGGAAACCGGGATCTAAAAACAACATCTAACGGTAAATTGCAGTACAAAAACCAAATCAAGTCTTGTGTTTCTATAATGATCACAACACGTGGCTATACTCAGATACTCATCAATTATAATGTCACAAGAACAAATAATTTGTATGCTGCCTAAATAGAGCAAAAAAAGATACTTTATTTTAGATCTGAGACATGTCAACTTGTACATTTTCAAACAAAAGTTCAGGTGTGAAGACCTGTCAGTAGCTCTTAAAGTTACGTCTAAAGGTTATTATATATTCAAATTCGATCTCAAATCTGGGTATCACCACATGGAAATTTTTCCTGGCCACAGAAGATTTTTGGCCTTCGCCTGGGATTTTAGCGACGGGGTCTTGAAGTATTTTCAATTCGCGGTTTTGCCGTTCGGTTTGTCGTCCGCTCCGTATTTGGTTACTAAGTTGTTGAAGCCTGTAGTAACCTCGTGGAGATGTAAATGCATACCTATAGTAATTTTTCTCGATGATGGTATAGGAGGTGGCGTGAACAGAATTCAAGCAAAGATCAACAGTTTGACGGTTAATGCAGATTTGCTTTAAATTGCTTTCGTTGTTAATGAAGACAAGTCCCTATGGGAACCAATTCAGAATATAATCTGTGTATTGGACACTAATCAAGGCTTTATTTCCGTCACTGAATATAGAATAGGGTGTTGATTTGTTCTCAAGGGAGGTTGTACCTCAACGCCTTTTGTAGGTGATAAAACTAGGATCATGACAAGGTCGTTGTATGCTGTACGTTGTAAATACGAGATTGTCTTGGAATTCTACCTTTGAATTTTCTAAGGAAGCTTGTGCAGAGTTAGTGTTTTGGAATCAAAATGTGGATTCTGTCAATTGTCGCTCTCCTTGGTTACTTCCGTGTATACCAGCAAATTTGTTTACTCAAATGCGTTAGACCATGCCTGTCGATCTTTTATCCAGAATGAAGGCAAAGTTTTTCACCAAAATTGGTCATCTGCTAAAAGAAGAAAAAGCTCAACATGGAGGGAGCTTAGGACTGTAGAATTAGCTTTGATTAGTTTTGCTCCAAGTCTCCGCGGTACGCACATTGCATGGTTTACTGATAATACAAACGTTGTTAGCATCATTCACTCTGGTAGCAAGGTTCCTGAACTTCAGGGTTTAGCTCTTCGCCTATTTCATGTTTGTGTTAGTTTTGGAATTTCACTGGAGATGAAGTGGATTCCTAGAAGTTCAAATTCTGAGGCGGACCATTTAAGTAGGATTATTGACTTTGATGATTATACTTTGAATGACAATGTTTTCCATATGCTAGATTTTCGATGGGGACCGCACACTATTGACAGATTCGCATGTGGTTATAATGCGAAGCTTTCCCGTTTTATTTCCAGATTCTATCAACCAGGGACTGAAGCTGTTGATGCTTTTTTACAGAACTGGCATTTTGAGAACAACTGGACTCTCCCTCCAGTTTCGTAGATTGCCAGGGTTATTACTTACTCATTTAAGAGTGTTTAAAGCTGAGGGGACACTTGTTATTCCTTTGTGGAAGTCTTCGTATTTTTGGCCGTTGCTGTGTAGTGACGACGGTAAACATTTGAACACGATTGTTCACGATTGGGTTGTGCTTCCTAAATTCAAGCAACTCTTTGTGAGAGGAAAAGCTAAGAATGACTTGTTTGGGGCAAGAGAGTTGTCCTTCATAGTTGTCGCTCTGCGCATTAGTTTCAACTTGCCAGAGAGGATTTTTCTATCAGGCTTTTGCACTGATGAGAGTGGCTGTTGCCTCAAGTGTCACTAGCGTTAGGGATCTTTTGCACCCATTGGTTGGAGTCTGTAGTTACTCCTGGTTGGAGTTCATTTTGTCATTATTTGTTAGCGTGTTGTTATATATTTGTTTTTTTGTTTTTTCTCCTTAGAAGTGGCTTGTTTTTCGTTTCGTTGAATTGAATGTACTCAATGTTGTTCTTGCTACTTCTGATTTTTGTTTGTTTGTTTGTTTTTGTTTTTGTTTTTTTTTTTGCTTTGTGTCTCTTATGTAGACGTTTGTCAGAATGGCCTCTAGAGTGAAACCTGGGCTTTCAAGGATCCTGACTTACAGTCCCTTAGTGCCAGGCTTCAGACGACTATTATGTCAGCAAGAGCTCCTGCGTCGGTTAACATGTATGACAGAGTGTTCAGGAGATGGAAGGAATTTGCGTTAAGCAAGCATGAACTTTGTTACTTTCCTGCTAATCCTATGCACGTAGCTGTTTATTAACAATATGTTTTAGAGTCTACTAGATCGAGCTGTTATGTGGACACCGCGTTTTATAGTATTAAGTGGGAACACGAATCAGGTGGTCTTGTATCCCCTACGGATAATCCCCTAGTTAATAGGGTGAGGGAGGCAGCTAAAAGAATTCTAGGAGCTAAAAGGTGTCATAGGAAAGAACTTCTCCATGGAAATTATCAAAGATATTATTTCTGCCGCTGATTTATCTAATACTCTACAGTTGAGGAATATTTGTCTTTATGTTCTATGTCATGCGGGTTTTTTTTAGGTCGGAAGAGGTTATATTACGTTTCATGAAGGCTATATGACAATCAAGGTTGAAAAGAGTAAAACTGATCAGCTTAGACAAGGAGGTCAGGGGGAGCTACCAGGGCTGCCAATAGTGGCATGGGCGAGCGTGTTTTTCAGAGACACGGGCGGTGGAAGAGTGTTTCAGCCAAGGATGGATATGTAAAGGACAACATCACTTCTAGCATTTCAGTCTCTAAGTCTTTAGGATTTTAGGATTTTAGTTTCGAGCGTCCATTTTTCAAGCCCTTTCCTTGTCTTCTATTAGATTACTTATTTATTGTACTCTGGTGCTAGGCCAAGACATGCAAAATAAACCTAATGGCTCATTATGTGCTCTGTCTGTTGCGTAGTGAAGCTGAAATATGAAATTTCTGGCGATTGAGTCGCTACGAATTAGCCTGAAATTAAATATTTCTGCGGCACGGGAGCAGCAGGCCGTGGGCCTGGGTCCTTTAATGCAGTTGGATTATGGGTAATTGCGTGTGAGTATTTAAGGTTACTTCCCACCTTCAGATGCCAAAAAAATCGTTTTCTTTTTTATTTGACAAAAGTTAAGTCAGTCATTTTATCTAGCGTTTACAAAAGGCAAATGTTAAAAATCTCAAAAAGCGGCCGAGTTATTTAGAAAAAACTTATTTTCAAAAAAAGTGATTAAACTACGAAGGTGTCATAATCTTGTCAACGGGCGAGACCCCTTGGGGAAATTTTCGCGGCAAAAGCTCATCGTTCGTATTCATGTTATTGGCATATTTTTATTTACATCACGTACTTGACAAAATTCCCATGTGGAAGCTGTTCACGCTAATAACTCTATGGAAAAATCAAAAGCAGAAAAAAGTCCTTGGGTAAAGAAAAGAAAAAAAAAGCCATGCCCAAAGACGGAAGAAATATCTCCATTTTGCCAAAGAAAGATCTAACCTAAATTTTTGCCTCTGATAAAACCTAAATTTGTCATACATAAGGGTAAAACGAGGTTCCTTTACAATACATTTGCTAGCCTTGATACAAAAACATAAGCAATCGCCTCGAAGCGTAATTTTCAAATAATGAAATCATGAAACCTACCCAAGGGAACTCATTTCAGCAATAAGGGCATTTCTTAAGCTGTCTGTCGATTCGTTAGTAACGTCTTGTTTTTCAGGGGCACGTTTTCCGCCTTTGACCTTTTTGGCACGGGTTTTGCCTTTGGCTTTGGTGTCTTTGCCCATTGTAGTGCGTCTACGTCCTGAATTTCACTCTACTGAGCGATATAAAAAACGTGTTGCAATGCGATCCTTTTCCCGGGAAATCTTGATCTATTGTCACAGACGCTAGGAGGTCCTGTTGTTCCATTGGTTTGCGGTTTTATCAGGCGAGATAATCTCCAGGCGTGGCGTGAATTGTCTACGAACCTTTACAAGCGAAATCTCGCATATAATCTTGGGAGGAATACATCCACTTTGACCGAATTTATAGGGTATGCAGATTCGGCGGATTGTCGTGAAATTTCGCCAGAACATTCCAGAGATAATGACAAACAAAAGTATGTCGGGAAATTTTGATGTTTAACATATTTTTCGCGTGGCGTCCATTTACGCAACACGTCTCGCACATTTTTAGCTACTCCAACTTTAGATGTGGATATCTAGACAACCAATCAGAATATCCAAAAAGCCCGGCACACTTTTGTTGATTGATGCCTTGTGAATAAGACTGTGCAGCCATTTTGCTCGTACTTTGGAATCCGATAGCCGATAAATTCTATAGAAGAACCCTCGGTCGCTTCACGCCTTACTGGGTTCTGACACTTCCTGAAAGAAAACTTCGGGCAAGATTTCCGCACAGGTCCCTACTTCATTATGCATACACTCCTTTGTTTCAAGAAAACAATAGCGATAACAATAGACGTCCTTTGGGACTGTAGCGCTTTGTTCTTTCTTTTTAGAGATTTTCTTTCTAAGTCCATAAAAAAGCCGGTCGAACTTCTGTCTGAAATACGAAAAATCGAACAGTTTTTCCTGCAATTTCGGCACTTTTCCTGCAATTTTATCCATTTTTCAGTTTTAGAATAAGCGCAAGAAGTGGAGTCTCAAGCAATCGTTGTAATAGGGTTCAGATTCGCAAACATAACAAACAAACCAAATAAAGATACTGTCATAAGAAATGTAATGGCTACCTGCTCTTTTCATCGTGAAATTGTTCTTCCTGTCTGCTGAAAAATTCGCCGAGACACTGCAAAGTGTATATTTTCTTCCTTTCCTATATTTAGGATCACGAACGGTGCATTTAGAGGGATTTTACGATTTATCGCTCTTTGTAGAGATCGGCAATATGCTCAATGATACTTCCAAGTAAATAGCTCTGGTAGAGATCCATGGATGTTCCCGTACGAGGCATACTTCGTTTCACTCCCCATCATGCCTTTTCAATGCCCTGCTGTGGGCTAGTTTGTCTGGGTCGACGAAGTTTAGGCGATGGTTAACTGCGGTGAGATGATGTTAGCCCTTGTCTTGTAGGCAGTTGTAAACTTTCCGGCAACAGGTCGCTAGGGTTAATATTTTTTCAAGGAACGTTTACGGTCAGAAAATTAATATGTGTTCTGGCGGATTGAAGGCTATCCATTGCAGTTTTTTCTTGAGCATCGCGAAACAGATTCATCTCCCGATGCGGCACTTTGTCTTTACCAACTGACTGCGTTTTCACACATGTTTTGGACACGGAAGACGAAAGTAAATTGTTTTCTTTGCACCACTCTATGCACAACTCTGGAAAGGCTATAAATTAAAGTAGGGACAATTTCCAAATGATCAAATCTCCCATTGCTGTGACCCTTTTACTTCGGTAGCCATCTTGATTATTACGAAGACACAAGTTTGCTTCAAAAGAAGGGAAATATGAAACGATGTTAATTGCAATGAACTCGTGCATGAAAGTTTCCCATGAAAGATGCACCAATCAGACTTTAAGCGTGGTATACTCTTCCACGCAGTGAACTTATAAGTGTGCCGCACGCACGGGTCATGAAGGAAAAGCAGGTCACAGTTCACAGCAATACTGGAAAACCTAAAACTATCACAGGGACTAACCTTAAGCCTAAACAGTGCCTTTAGTCGTAATTAGGGTTACGGTTAGCATTATTAAAGGAGGGGTTGTTTCAAGAGTAGTAAAACAGGGATCTCTTAACGGTAACCTACAAGTGTAAGTTCGATTGTAGGTGCTCGGCGCGGCACGTGTATATAATTACGTATCATTGTTATGTAAATAGTCAGCCAGAATTCAAAATAAATATCATTTTCAAGGTGTAAATTAGCAACTTGACACATTAGCTCAGTGGTAAAGAACAGGGACAAGTAATCCAGAGGTTTACAGTGGGTCGGAGTTCAAGGCAAGCTGCGAGTGACATATCATGGGATAAAATGGCAGAAAAAGCCGAGCGGGATCTGGAAATAAGAACAACACGAAGGGATAGAAAGGGGAAAGCTGGGATAAAAATGAGTAACGGTGTGGGCGATGAAGGGAAAGAAGAGAGAGAGGGAGGGAGAGAAAAAATGAGATCCGTTTTTATTCATCCCGTAAGTACAAATTACCCATGTATATATTCGGTTCTCTTGGGTATACGTATTGTTCTACAAAACAATAGCGCGAATGAATAATTAATTTATTCTGCATGCATAATGAAGTAGGGACCTGTACGGAAATCATTCCAAACTTCGCTAAAATTGTATTTTCTTCGTCAAGTACATTTATTAACCTTTCTAATGATATATAGTTTGTTGGGGTTTTATTCAAACTGGCGCGCGTACAATGTTTTTGCCGAAGGGCACCCGCGAAGGTGGGAAGTAACCTTAAGCTTGGGATTGCACGTGGGCAATCATTCTAGGCCGACACCACTCACTACAATTTATTCTTGTTGTTGTTGTAGTTGTTGTTATTTTTTCGCCTCGTAGGATGGGCTGCTGAGCTTGGGCCTGGTTCCTACCCAGATTTCCTGTCTTTTTTTTTTCCCTACGGGGTTTTTAGGCAGGTTTTTTCTGGCCCCCGTCTAACCACGAGGTCTTGTTAGTGGTTGCCCAGCTCTTGTTATTTCGTTAGGTATTATTGGAGGAATTTAGAAGACAGTGTTTAGCTTTATATGGCTTGTATGTACTTATTTATTGTACTCTGGTGCTCGGCCAAGACATGCAAAATAAACCTAATGGCTCATTATGTGCTCTGTCTGATGCGTAGTGAAGCTGAAATGTCTATTTTTATTGATTGGTTGAACCAATCAAGAATAATCAATGGATTAATATTGATTATATTGATTGCAATCAATGATCGATTTTCATTGATTGATATCGCCGGGTCCTATTTCAGTCATTTCAGCGCTGTCA
>NC_090888.1:27920390-27925390 GCF_036669925.1 Montipora capricornis | reverse complement strand
TTATCAGTTATTGGCAGCAATTTCTCCTTAATTATTTGACGACCCTAAGCTGTTGGTCAGGCCGGGGTTTCAGCCCGCGACCTCCTGTACGCTAGTTCGGTGCTCTATCACTGAGCTAACCGGTCGGTGGTTACTTCCGCAAACCACGTAAGCGTAATATAGAAACAGGGCAACACATTATTTAAGACATAGAAAACATGTACCGTGTTTCTATCGAGTTATACAAACACGAGTGGAAGTTTGGGAGAACGAGAAATGCTGTGGATCGAGAACGTAGATTCTACATTGTAGATGTCAGAATTCACGCTTCTATATCGATAAAGATGTTTCGAATTTTATCATAAATGAAAGAATACGCAAAGTTCTTAGTACAAGGCGCAGAGAGAAGATGAATAAATAATACAGGGTTTCTTCCAATACGCTTTCACAAGACGCAAACTATCTTGACCACTTGCAATTTTCACGCTCCCGGCAGTCCCAGCGCTGCCACCGCTTTGTCGCTACAATGCAAAGCAAATGGTTGCATATGGACTACGATTGGCTGGTAATTTTTGCTATCTTTATGTGCAGGCCGATTAATCCAAAGTCACTAGTCCCTAGAGACATATTTTTCATTCCCAGTGTTAAAAACGATATTTTACTTGACTCGGTCGTTCTTTAAATTTTTTCCCACGCGCTAACCTGTAATAACCTGTATTCCTGTCGTACACGTCCTGATTAGGATACTCTTAGCTTCGAAAGAAGAAAAGGTAGGTTTAATACCCAAGAATCAGGTCGCATCACACGTATTGAAATCAAGAATGCTATAAGAAAGTTAAAAAACGGGAAGGCTGCACGTTGTGACAATATACCACCAGAGGCAATTAAAGCGGGAGGGGACACGTCAGAGGAGGTTCTTTTGGGCCTCTGCAACAGGATACGGAGTGAGGAGAAGATACCAGAGGAGTGGAAGAAGGGTCTGCTAATCAAGCTGCCCAAGAAAGGTGATCTTAGCTACTGTAAAAACTGGCGTGGCATCGTATTGCTGAACATTGCAAGTAAGATGTCTTGCAGAGTGCTCCTGGAGTGCATCAAGATCGTGCTGGATGCAAAATTGAGAGACGAACAGGCGGGCTTCCGAGCTGGCCGAAGCTGTACGGATCAAATAGCAACACTGCGGATTATTGTGGAGCAGAGCATGGAGTGGCAGTCCTCCTTGTATATCAACTCTATAGATTTCGAAAATGCCTTCGATAGTATCAGCAGATATGTTTTGTGGAGTTTGTTGCGGCACTACGGGATACCTGACAAGGCGGTCACCATCATCAGAGCTCTCTACGACGGTTTTTCCGTACAGGTGGTACACAATGGACAGAGGACCCAACCTAGCTAGGTTATGGAGTCAGCCTCCATTTCGTTTGAGGCAAAATCAAAAAATAGGCGTAGAGGCACACATTTGCCAACGTAGAGGGCTAGAAGAATTGCACAAATTTACGTTTGATGTTGGTGAGAAAAAAGATAGTTTTAAATACTTTTAGACATTCCAATTTCCCGTAGGTGTGTACTCTGATAACCAGCAGATGACGACAAAGCGTCTCTCTCCTCCGCGGAGGCCTTCTTCCTCCTTCACGCTCTAGCAGAGTGGAGAAGAGCGTGGAGAGAGAGCGAATTTTAGAAGCGCGGAGAACGCTGGGTAGGGAGAAGAAAGGAAAGAGGCCTCAGGCTCCTTCCTTCTCCATCTTCCCGTCATCCCCGAGCACCCGTTTTCATTTCCCTCTCTAATTTGTTTCTCCCCGTCTACTTTTCAATTCCCCCTTCATGTTTTTGAAGGAACCTCAGTGAAAGAGAGAGACAACGCGTGGTAAAAACAAAGAAATACCCCGCGAGCCTCAGGAGAGTAGCAGATGATGTTCTTACTATGTTTTTGACTTCCTCTGCAACAGTACGCAATCCGAGGGAACAAGCACGGCCAAATATATAACTTCCAAACAGGGAAAAACTTCTTGTCGGAGTGTTTCTGTTGCTCGCATAGCCACAGTATATCAGTAGCTATTGGGTTCTTACAATGGTTGGATAACTTTCTACTGCCTTAATCACAAACACAATCAATTAATCAATCAATCAATCAACCAATAAATAATCTTTATTTGTACATGATGGGAGTGAAAGCGATACTTCGCTTGTGGGGTCGTGTCTATAATTTAAAAAGAAAATCAGTTAAATCTAAGTGACTAACTGAATCGTTTAATAAATAAAATAAAACAACTTACTTGGGAGATAGCCGAAATGGGCCGCAGTCAAAATCATGTAACTATTTACAATTTAGAATATTAGAAAGATATTCTGTATGTCACATGAGAACGGTAAAAGCAAGCGCACTGTGTGCTGGTCTGATGTCATTTGCATCTGAACCAATGAGTCAAAACGCAAGTATCACTCTGTTCATTGCGAAATTTCAGTTATTACGTTTCATCGTAATGAAGGCTTATACTGGGAAGCCTCAGTTAATATATATTATATCAGTAGTTTAGCTTCAAGTGTGCAAAACTTGAAGGAACAGAATTAACAGTAATTGAAACCAACTGTACGTGAGAAAAGCCATGAGTAGGGGAAGTACCTACCCACTAACAATGACGGGGGTGCTTTTTAGGGGGTAAAATTTGTGCATTGGTACCGCTTTGTGTGCTAAAACCTGAAACGACTGGCAATTGAGTTGTCGCGGTACCTTTTAGTGACCTTTAAGGTTATCGATCTGTAGAACGACGGGAACCGTAACCGTATTTGTTAGGCAATTAACTTATTTTTGGACTTATTGCCACCTGTGAGGGGCGAAAATAAATTTGGGCCACACCCAAAGAAAATGGATTCTGATATCTTTTAGGAATGTTTTCGACGAGCACCCTTGCCATTTTGTTAGGAAAGTACCCCCATCCCTACCCCCGAAAGCCAAAGATTCTCCACCCCAAACAAGACTCCATTTTAAGCTATAGCGTGGTCGAGTGGTTAGGGCGTTGGGTTTGCATGCGGCTGCTCCGGGTTCAAATTCCGTTCTAACCTCTGCTTTGGATTTGTTTCCGGTTGTCGCGGATTCAACTCTACCACGCCTTTTAAATAGCCAACTGGTTGCCTCCTGCCAGTTGGGGTTCTTAATCATGTTTCTGTTAACTTTGAATTGTTTCTTTCACATTGTTAAAGGTGGGGTGCCTGCAAAACTAGCTCGATAGCTAAGTACACTTCCACTATAAACAAACAATTTACATTTTTTGCATTTACATTTACATTTAGAAACGTGTTCAAGCGTCCCAGGTGACAATTTCTCGCTCGTTTCTTTTCATAAACAGCTGCAGTCAGAGCTAATTAAACTCATAGAGCAGGTGGTTTTCACATATCGCAGTTAAAGTAGGACAAAGCGTCACTCAACGACGAGTTTCGGTAGATTTCTGTTTGGTGGAGGGTAGTTCGCTTTAGGTTTTCGGCGTGGATCAAAGAATGCACAGAAATTTTCGTAACTGCCGAAACGTGGCCTAAAAGGTTCCCAATGGAGAAAGAAAATATAATTTAGCCAAGCCTTAAAGCGGAGCTCCCTGGTTATTTAATCTTAATACCCGTGGGGTAAGTGAAAATAAAAAGTTTCGAATTGTCCGCGTTTTGATGTTTCCCGTTGCTGCTTTAATAATTAAATCACTTTCTTTGCTTTCTTCTGTAGAAAAATTCATTGCCTAACTAGTGAAGTCCATGGTAAATTTTACGCTAAAAACCCATATCGCATGAATCACAAAGCAATGAGTGTGATATCGGTTTTTCGAGTGAAATTTACTTTGGAATTCACCAGTTTGGCAATGAATATTTGTTGAACCGCACTAGTTTTAAGAGAAAACAAGCACACCATCAGTGAGTGAATGGGAAGGAAAAAGCCATTTCAGAGTTAACTGTCAATACCCAGCGAATAGGAATCACGCTAAAATTAGAAACCATAAAAAACTTTGTCAATTTAAGGTCAAAAAAATAGTTTCACTGATGTATTTTATTCCACTTTATCTCTAAAAACGAGATCATTCACATTTTGATGTAATTTATTGAAACACGCCAGGTTGGCTTGGAACAAGAATCGGCAAAATAAGGCAATGCAATCAAGAAAGAACGAACTTCGAACAAGATCCGCTTCAACACTAAATTACCTTTAGGTGCTTTAAACAAACTTCTGCATACATCTTTCATATTGGACATCCACGTTTTGATCCATTGACACCTTTCAAAAGAAGGTATCCACTGACCAGTATCACGTGACCATATCGCGGGCTCAAACTTAGAGCTCACCGAGGTCAGCTGTTTTTTTGAAGTTGACCGCTCACCAGGTACTGGTTTTCGATTGGATTGCAGGCTCAACCCATGTTAACTTCCCTAAACATCAGCGAGGTTTCCATTTTTGCGCGCTTTCTGCGGCTCGACTCGCCTACACGGCCATATTACGTCAACTATAGTTCTTACACAGTCAACGCTTTTTGTGTTCAAGTGGAAAACGGTTTGGAAATTTTTTTCTTTCTGCCTTTTCGCTGGTTTCAATCCAGTTTGGCATATCGTGATAGCTGTGGTCCGCACTGGTGGCTACGCAGTTATTCAAGTCAAGCATCGGAGGGATATAAACTTAAAGCTGAGTGTTAATATTTAACTTGCTTAGAGCTGCTCTTTTCTCTGTGGTACAATTTTTCGCATATCTTTAAAAGCTCTGATAAGGTTACATGATGCCTGGAGGACCTATGGCTAGAACAGAAACGAAAGGAGAGCGAAAGAGAGCAACACCAACAAAACAGAATACCAATAATAGCTCATACTTAGTGGAAGAAGTTACTCTACAAATTCTTTCCTTAGACACTAAACAGTTTGTCATTTTCAAAAAGCGGTTTAATCGGTTTTTCCTTTGTTCAGGAATACAAATCGAATTGTTATTGTCAACTGGAATTAAATAACAATTATCTGTTCTCTTGTGGACATAAAGTAAATGTTGATTTGTTTGTTTTGCT
>NC_090888.1:27892890-27915390 GCF_036669925.1 Montipora capricornis | reverse complement strand
CCGATGAGTGCGCAACTGTAACGAGTCGGCGATCCAACGACAGGCTGAGGAAACCCCGTACGACATCCACCATTGCTGTAGTATAATTCTTGAAGGCAATGACACAGGATACAAACCAAGGATTTTTCTGAGATCTTCGTACTCAACCATTTACAAGAACTCTTTCAACAACAAAACACCGAGTGGAGTTCCAACGGGCATGCGTGCCGTTGTTGCGATCTCTTGGAACCACAAACATAAAGAAGCGATTTTGAATTTCAAATTTGTTGTCCTCCAAAGACCACTGGTCCTTTTGGATAATGTGAAAAACTTTCGAAAGTTTTTCTCTTAGGTGTGCTTTAAGCTTTTACCCGATTATGAATCGCATTACTTTAGTGAGAAAGAGAATTGCATAATATCTGATCCCCTCTCGGTTAACACAGCAATTTTACAGTAAAAAAGAAAACACGCATAAGAAAGAAAACTGATACGATTGTGTGTCAGAAGGAGGACTGATTCCTTGATGGAAAACTTTTCTGCTTTAGAAATTGAAGGTTAGGAGATGTTGGAGGGTATCGAATGGGAAGCAACAAGAAGTTGGAGTGCACTGGCCGGGAATCGAACCCGGGCCTCCCGCGTGGCAGGCGAGAATTCTACCACTGAACCACCAGTGCTTGCGTGAAATAATGCAACCCGACAATACAATCCGCAAAATTGGATGACGGTGGTTTCGGTAATTGCAGGGCACCATAATTGGCATCTGGCCTTGGCTTAAGTAACCAAACCGAGCTCTTAGAGCTGACATAAAATGTTTTTATCGTAATAAAGAAGTACTGAGCCAAGTACAAAGGATCCTGGAAAGTGCTGATGGTGTTGTCCGGCCTGGATGTCCGCTTCGTTAAGTTCCTGTACCTATTTTTTCCAAAAATGGAGAATCATTTAAACTTTAACAAACCAAGACTTGCTGAGCCCTTACCGCATAATAATACACGGGGGACAGTCGTACAGAGTAGGCGAAAATCCAACCCGACTAACCAGCGTGGGAGACCAGATTTCTGCCATTAAACAACCAGTTTTAGCTGGAACGTCTTAAATAGCCAAATAGACCTTAAGGACAGAAAACAACTTACAACCAAGTCTGTTAAAGGGGGCAACCGGATTTGAACCGGTGACCTCTCGATCTGCAGTCGAATGCTCTACCACTGAGCTATGCCCCCCGTTGACGCTGAAGAAAACCATTTCTTACATTAGTTCAACCACGTTATCTCCGCTAAACTAAAAGAAATGGAACAACTTTACGTTCTGGTCTGGTGATCGGAATTCACGATTTAAAATTGCTAATAACTTAAGACTGATGTGAGATAAATCTTAGCAAGTTTCCCACTCAAATTTTACAATCGTATTTCTTCTTGACACCCAAGGCACTCTTGCTAAAGACAAAATAACGGCCATCGCTTAAAGTATTGAGTACAAAGACTGTGATTTCTCAAACTTTGGACAGAGCAAACAATGCTGGAAACACGATCCGATGAGTGCGCAACTGTAACGAGTCGGCGATCCAACGACATCCGTACGACATCCACCATTGCTGTAGTATAATTCTTGAAGGCAATGACACAGGATACAAACCAAGGATTTTTCTGAGATCTTCGTAATCAACCATTTACAAGAACTCTTTCAACAACAAAACACCGAGTGGAGTTCCAACGGGCATGCGTGCCGTTGTTGCGATCTCTTGGCACCAGAAAAAAAACAAGAAGTGATTTTGAATTTCAAGTTTGTTGTCCTCCAAAGACCACGGGTTTTTTTGGACAATGTGAGAAACTTTTGAAAGTTTTTCTCTTAGGTCAGCTTTAAGCTTTTACCCGATTATGAATCGCATTACTTTAGTGAGAAAGAGAATTGCATAATATCTGATCCCCTCTCGGTTAACACAGCAATTTTACAGTAAAAAAGAAAACGCGCATAGGAAAGAAAACTGATACGATTGTGTGTCAGAAGGAGGACTGATTCCTTGATGGAAAACTTTTCTGCTTTAGAAATTGAAGGTTAGGAGATGTTGGAGGGTATCGAATGGGAAGGAACAAGAAGTTGGAGTGCACTGGCCGGGAATCGAACACGGGCCTCCCTTAAAATGTTTTTATCGTAATAAAGAAGTACTGAGCCAAGTACAAAGGATCCTGGAAAGTGCTGATGGTGTTGTCCGGCCTTGATGTCCGCTTCGTTAAGTTCCTGTACCTATTTTTTCCAAAAATGGAGAATCATTTAAACTTTAACAAACCAAGACTTGCTGAGCCCTTACCGCATAATAATACACGGGGGACAGTCGTACAGAGTAGGCGAAAATCCAACCCGACTAACCAGCGTGGGAGACCAGATTTCTGCCATTAAACAACCAGTTTTAGCTGGAACGTCTTAAATAGCCAAATAGACCTTAAGGACAGAAAACAACTTACAACCAAGTCTGTTAAAGGGGCAACCGGATTTGAACCGGTGACCTCTCGATCTGCAGTCGAATGCTCTACCACTGAGCTATGCCCCCCGTTGACGCTGAGGAAACTATTTCTTACATTAGTTCAACCACGTTATCTCTGCTAAACTAAAAGAAATGGAACAACTTTACGTTCTGGTCTGGTGATCGGAATTCACGATTTAAAATTGCTAATAACTTAAGACTGATGTGAGATAAATCTTAGCAAGTTTCCCACTCAAATTTTACAATCGTATTTCTTCTTGACACCCAAGGCACTCTTGCTAAAGACAAAATAACGGGCATCGCTTAAAGTATAGAGTACAAAGACTGTGATTTATCAAACTTTGGACAGAGCAAACAATGCTGGAAACACGATCCGATGAGTGCGCAACTGTAACGAGTCGGCGATCCAACGACAGGCTGAGGAAACCCCGTACGACATCCACCATTGCTGTAGTATAATTCTTGAAGGCAATGACACAGGATACAAACCAAGGATTTTTCTGAGATCTTCGTAATCAACCATTTACAAGAACTCTTTCAACAACAAAACACCGAGTGGAGTTCCAACGGGCATGCGTGCCGTTGTTGCGATCTCTTGGCACCAGAAAAAAAAACAAGAAGTGATTTTGAATTTCAAGTTTGTTGTCCTCCAAAGACCACGGGTTTTTTTGGACAATGTGAGAAACTTTTGAAAGTTTTTCTCTTAGGTCAGCTTTAAGCTTTTACCCGATTATGAATCGCATTACTTTAGTGAGAAAGAGAATTGCATAATATCTGATCCCCTCTCGGTTAACACAGCATTTTTACAGTAAAAAATAAAACGCGCATAGGAAAGAAAACTGATACGATTGTGTGTCAGAAGGAGGACTGATTCCTTGATGGAAAACTTTTCTGCTTTAGAAATTGAAGGTTAGGAGATGTTGGAGGGTATCGAATGGGAAGGAACAAGAAGTTGGAGTGCACTGGCCGGGAATCGAACCCGGGCCTCCCGCGTGGCAGGCGAGAATTCTACCACTGAACCACCAGTGCTTGCGTGAAATAATGCAATCCGACAATACAATCCGCAAAATTGGATGACGGTGGTTTCGGTAATTGCAGAGCACCATAATTGGCATCTGGCCTTGGCTTAAGTAACCAAACCGAGCTCTTAGAGCTGACATAAAATGTTTTTATCGTAATAAAGAAGTACTGAGCCAAGTACAAAGGATCCTGGAAAGTGCTGATGGTGTTGTCCGGCCTTGATGTCCGCATCGTTAAGTTCCTGTACCTATTTTTTCCAAAAATGGAGAATCATTTAAACTTTAACAAACCAAGACTTGCTGACCCCTTACCGCATAATAATACACGGGGGACAGTCGTACAGAGTAGGCGAAAATCCAACCCGACTAACCAGCGTGGGAGACCAGATTTCTGCCATTAAACAACCAGTTTTAGCTGGAACGTCTTAAATAGCCAAATAGACCTTAAGGACAGAAAACAACTTACAACCAAGTCTGTTAAAGGGGGCAACCGGATTTGAACCGGTGACCTCTCGATCTGCAGTCGAATGCTCTACCACTGAGCTATGCCCCCCGTTGACGCTGAGGAAACTATTTCTTACATTAGTTCAACCACGTTATCTCTGCTAAACTAAAAGAAATGGAACAACTTTACGTTCTGGTCTGGTGATCGGAATTCACGATTTAAAATTGCTAATAACTTAAGACTGATGTGAGATAAATCTTAGCAAGTTTCCCACTCAAATTTTACAATCGTATTTCTTCTTGACACCCAAGGCACTCTTGCTAAAGAAAAAATAACGGCCATCGCTTAAAGTATTGAGTACAAAGGCTGTGATTTCTCAAATTTTGGACAGAGCAAACAATGCTGGAAACACGATCCGATGAGTGCGCAACTGTAACGAGTCGGCGATCCAACGACAGGCTGAGGAAACCCCGTACGACATCCACCATTGCTGTAGTATAATTCTTGAAGGCAATGACACAGGATACAAACCAAGGATTTTTCTGAGATCTTCGTAATCAACCATTTACAAGAACTCTTTCAACAACAAAACACCGAGTGGAGTTCCAACTGGCATGCGTGCCGTTGTTGCGATCTCTTGGCACCAGAAAAAAAAACAAGAAGTGATTTTGAATTTCAAGTTTGTTGTCCTCCAAAGACCACGGGTTTTTTTGGACAATGTGAGAAACTTTTGAAAGTTTTTCTCTTAGGTCAGCTTTAAGCTTTTACCCGATTATGAATCGCATTACTTTAGTGAGAAAGAGAATTGCATAATATCTGATCCCGTCTCGGTTAACACAGCAATTTTACAGTAAAAAAGAAAACGCGCATAGGAAAGAAAACTGATACGATTGTGTGTCAGAAGGAGGACTGATTCCTTGATGGAAAACTTTTCTGCTTTAGAAATTGAAGGTTAGGAGATGTTGGAGGGTATCGAATGGGAAGGAACAAGAAGTTGGAGTGCACTGGCCGGGAATCGAACACGGGCCTCCCTTAAAATGTTTTTATCGTAATAAAGAAGTACTGAGCCAAGTACAAAGGATCCTGGAAAGTGCTGATGGTGTTGTCCGGCCTTGATGTCCGCTTCGTTAAGTTCCTGTACCTATTTTTTCCAAAAATGGAGAATCATTTAAACTTTAACAAACCAAGACTTGCTGAGCCCTTACCGCATAATAATACACGGGGGACAGTCGTACAGAGTAGGCGAAAATCCAACCCGACTAACCAGCGTGGGAGACCAGATTTCTGCCATTAAACAACCAGTTTTAGCTGGAACGTCTTAAATAGCCAAATAGACCTTAAGGACAGAAAACAACTTACAACCAAGTCTGTTAAAGGGGGCAACCGGATTTGAACCGGTGACCTCTCGATCTGCAGTCGAATGCTCTACCACTGAGCTATGCCCCCCGTTGACGCTGAGGAAACTATTTCTTACATTAGTTCAACCACGTTATCTCTGCTAAACTAAAAGAAATGGAACAACTTTACGTTCTGGTCTGGTGATCGGAATTCACGATTTAAAATTGCTAATAACTTAAGACTGATGTGAGATAAATCTTAGCAAGTTTCCCACTCAAATTTTACAATCGTATTTCTTCTTGACACCCAAGGCACTCTTGCTAAAGAAAAAATAACGGGCATCGCTTAAAGTATAGAGTACAAAGACTGTGATTTATCAAACTTTGGACAGAGCAAACAATGCTGGAAACACGATCCGATGAGTGCGCAACTGTAACGAGTCGGCGATCCAACGACAGGCTGAGGAAACCCCGTACGACATCCACCATTGCTGTAGTATAATTCTTGAAGGCAATGACACAGGATACAAACCAAGGATTTTTCTGAGATCTTCGTAATCAACCATTTACAAGAACTCTTTCAACAACAAAACACCGAGTGGAGTTCCAACGGGCATGCGTGCCGTTGTTGCGATCTCTTGGCACCAGAAAAAAAAAACAAGAAGTGATTTTGAATTTCAAGTTTGTTGTCCTCCAAAGACCACGGGTTTTTTTGGACAATGTGAGAAACTTTTGAAAGTTTTTCTCTTAGGTCAGCTTTAAGCTTTTACCCGATTATGAATCGCATTACTTTAGTGAGAAAGAGAATTGCATAATATCTGATCCCCTCTCGGTTAACACAGCAATTTTACAGTAAAAAAGAAAACGCGCATAGGAAAGAAAACTGATACGATTGTGTGTCAGAAGGAGGACTGATTCCTTGATGGAAAACTTTTCTGCTTTAGAAATTGAAGGTTAGGAGATGTTGGAGGGTATCGAATGGGAAGGAACAAGAAGTTGGAGTGCACTGGCCGGGAATCGAACCCGGGCCTCCCGCGTGGCAGGCGAGAATTCTACCACTGAACCACCAGTGCTTGCGTGAAATAATGCAATCCGACAATACAATCCGCAAAATTGGATGACGGTGGTTTCGGTAATTGCAGAGCACCATAATTGGCATCTGGCCTTGGCTTAAGTAACCAAACCGAGCTCTTAGAGCTGACATAAAATGTTTTTATCGTAATAAAGAAGTACTGAGCCAAGTACAAAGGATCCTGGAAAGTGCTGATGGTGTTGTCCGGCCTTGATGTCCGCTTCGTTAAGTTCCTGTACCTATTTTTTCCAAAAATGGAGAATCATTTAAACTTTAACAAACCAAGACTTGCTGAGCCCTTACCGCATAATAATACACGGGGGACAGTCGTACAGAGTAGGCGAAAATCCAACCCGACTAACCAGCGTGGGAGACCAGATTTCTGCCATTAAACAACCAGTTTTAGCTGGAACGTCTTAAATAGCCAAATAGACCTTAAGGACAGAAAACAACTTACAACCAAGTCTGTTAAAGGGGGCAACCGGATTTGAACCGGTGACCTCTCGATCTGCAGTCGAATGCTCTACCACTGAGCTATGCCCCCCGTTGACGCTGAAGAAAACCATTTCTTACATTAGTTCAACCACGTTATCTCCGCTAAACTAAAAGAAATGGAACAACTTTACGTTCTGGTCTGGTGATCGGAATTCACGATTTAAAATTGCTAATAACTTAAGACTGATGTGAGATAAATCTTAGCAAGTTTCCCACTCAAATTTTACAATCGTATTTCTTCTTGACACCCAAGGCACTCTTGCTAAAGACAAAATAACGGCCATCGCTTAAAGTATTGAGTACAAAGACTGTGATTTCTCAAACTTTGGACAGAGCAAACAATGCTGGAAACACGATCCGATGAGTGCGCAACTGTAACGAGTCGGCGATCCAACGACATCCGTACGACATCCACCATTGCTGTAGTATAATTCTTGAAGGCAATGACACAGGATACAAACCAAGGATTTTTCTGAGATCTTCGTAATCAACCATTTACAAGAACTCTTTCAACAACAAAACACCGAGTGGAGTTCCAACGGGCATGCGTGCCGTTGTTGCGATCTCTTGGCACCAGAAAAAAAAACAAGAAGTGATTTTGAATTTCAAGTTTGTTGTCCTCCAAAGACCACGGGTTTTTTTGGACAATGTGAGAAACTTTTGAAAGTTTTTCTCTTAGGTCAGCTTTAAGCTTTTACCCGATTATGAATCGCATTACTTTAGTGAGAAAGAGAATTGCATAATATCTGATCCCCTCTCGGTTAACACAGCATTTTTACAGTAAAAAATAAAACGCGCATAGGAAAGAAAACTGATACGATTGTGTGTCAGAAGGAGGACTGATTCCTTGATGGAAAACTTTTCTGCTTTAGAAATTGAAGGTTAGGAGATGTTGGAGGGTATCGAATGGGAAGGAACAAGAAGTTGGAGTGCACTGGCCGGGAATCGAACCCGGGCCTCCCGCGTGGCAGGCGAGAATTCTACCACTGAACCACCAGTGCTTGCGTGATATAATGCAATCCGACAAAACAATCCGCAAAATTGGGTGACCGTGGTTTCGGTAATTGCAGAGCACCATAATTGGCATCTGGCCTTGGCTTAAGTAACCAAACCGAGCTCTTAGAGCTGACATAAAATGTTTTTATCGTAATAAAGAAGTACTGAGCCAAGTACAAAGGATCCTGGAAAGTGCTGATGGTGTTGTCCGGCCTTGATGTCCGCATCGTTAAGTTCCTGTACCTATTTTTTCCAAAAATGGAGAATCATTTAAACTTTAACAAACCAAGACTTGCTGACCCCTTACCGCATAATAATACACGGGGGACAGTCGTACAGAGTAGGCGAAAATCCAACCCGACTAACCAGCGTGGGAGACCAGATTTCTGCCATTAAACAACCAGTTTTAGCTGGAACGTCTTAAATAGCCAAATAGACCTTAAGGACAGAAAACAACTTACAACCAAGTCTGTTAAAGGGGGCAACCGGATTTGAACCGGTGACCTCTCGATCTGCAGTCGAATGCTCTACCACTGAGCTATGCCCCCCGTTGACGCTGAGGAAACTATTTCTTACATTAGTTCAACCACGTTATCTCTGCTAAACTAAAAGAAATGGAACAACTTTACGTTCTGGTCTGGTGATCGGAATTCACGATTTAAAATTGCTAATAACTTAAGACTGATGTGAGATAAATCTTAGCAAGTTTCCCACTCAAATTTTACAATCGTATTTCTTCTTGACACCCAAGGCACTCTTGCTAAAGAAAAAATAACGGCCATCGCTTAAAGTATTGAGTACAAAGACTGTGATTTCTCAAACTTTGGACAGAGCAAACAATGCTGGAAACACGATCCGATGAGTGCGAACTGTAAGGAGTCGGCGATCCAACGACAGGCTGAGGAAACCCCGTACGACATCCACCATTGCTGTAGTATAATTCTTGAAGGCAATGACACAAGATACAAACCAAGGATTTTTCTGAGATCTTCGTACTCAACCATTTACAAGAACTCTTTCAACAACAAAACACCGAGTGGAGTTCCAACGGGCATGCGTGCCGTTGTTGCGATCTCTTGGAACCACAAACATGAGGAAGCGATTTTGAATTTCAAATTTGTTGTCCTCCAAAGACCACTGGTCCTTTTGGACAATGTGAAAAACTTTCGAAAGTTTTTCTCTTAGGTGTGCTTTAAGCTTTTACCCGATTATGAATCGCATTACTTTAGTGAGAAAGAGAATTGCATAATATCTGATCCCCTCTCGGTTAACACAGCAATTTTACAGTAAAAAAGAAAACACGCATAGGAAAGAAAACTGATACGATTGTGTGTCAGAAGGAGTACTGATTCCTTGATGGAAAACTTTTCTGCTTTAGAAATTGAAGGTTAGGAGATGTTGGAGGGTATCGAATGGGAAGGAACAAGAAGTTGGAGTGCACTGGCCGGGAATCGAACCCGGGCCTCCCGCGTGGCAGGCGAGAATTCTACCACTGAACCACCAGTGCTTGCGTGAAATAATGCAATCCGACAATACAATCCGCAAAATTGGATGACGGTGGTTTCGGTAATTGCAGAGCACCATAATTGGCATCTGGCCTTGGCTTAAGTAACCAAACCGAGCTCTTAGAGCTGACATAAAATGTTTTTATCGTAATAAAGAAGTACTGAGCCAAGTACAAAGGATCCTGGAAAGTGCTGATGGTGTTGTCCGGCCTTGATGTCCGCTTCGTTAAGTTCCTGTACCTATTTTTTCCAAAAATGGAGAATCATTTAAACTTTAACAAACCAAGACTTGCTGAGCCCTTACCGCATAATAATACACGGGGGACAGTCGTACAGAGTAGGCGAAAATCCAACCCGACTAACCAGCGTGGGAGACCAGATTTCTGCCATTAAACAACCAGTTTTAGCTGGAACGTCTTAAATAGCCAAATAGACCTTAAGGACAGAAAACAACTTACAACCAAGTCTGTTAAAGGGGGCAACCGGATTTGAACCGGTGACCTCTCGATCTGCAGTCGAATGCTCTACCACTGAGCTATGCCCCCCGTTGACGCTGAAGAAAACCATTTCTTACATTAGTTCAACAATGTTATCTCCGCTAAACTAAAAGAAATGGAACAACTTTACGTTCTGGTCTGGTGATCGGAATTCACGATTTAAAATTGCTAATAACTTAAGACTGATGTGAGATAAATCTTAGCAAGTTTCCCACTCAAATTTTACAATCGTATTTCTTCTTGACACCCAAGGCACTCTTGCTAAAGACAAAATAACGGCCATCGCTTAAAGTATTGAGTACAAAGACTGTGATTTCTCAAACTTTGGACAGAGCAAACAATGCTGGAAACACGATCCGATGAGTGCGCAACTGTAACGAGTCGGCGATCCAACGACATCCGTACGACATCCACCATTGCTGTAGTATAATTCTTGAAGGCAATGACACAGGATACAAACCAAGGATTTTTCTGAGATCTTCGTAATCAACCATTTACAAGAACTCTTTCAACAACAAAACACCGAGTGGAGTTCCAACGGGCATGCGTGCCGTTGTTGCGATCTCTTGGCACCAGAAAAAAAAACAAGAAGTGATTTTGAATTTCAAGTTTGTTGTCCTCCAAAGACCACGGGTTTTTTTGGACAATGTGAGAAACTTTTGAATATTTTTCTCTTAGGTCAGCTTTAAGCTTTTACCCGATTATGAATCGCATTACTTTAGTGAGAAAGAGAATTGCATAATATCTGATCCCCTCTCGGTTAACACAGCATTTTTACAGTAAAAAATAAAACGCGCATAGGAAAGAAAACTGATACGATTGTGTGTCAGAAGGAGGACTGATTCCTTGATGGAAAACTTTTCTGCTTTAGAAATTGAAGGTTAGGAGATGTTGGAGGGTATCGAATGGGAAGGAACAAGAAGTTGGAGTGCACTGGCCGGGAATCGAACCCGGGCCTCCCGCGTGGCAGGCGAGAATTCTACCACTGAACCACCAGTGCTTGCGTGATATAATGCAATCCGACAAAACAATCCGCAAAATTGGGTGACCGTGGTTTCGGTAATTGCAGAGCACCATAATTGGCATCTGGCCTTGGCTTAAGTAACCAAACCGAGCTCTTAGAGCTGACATAAAATGTTTTTATCGTAATAAAGAAGTACTGAGCCAAGTACAAAGGATCCTGGAAAGTGCTGATGGTGTTGTCCGGCCTTGATGTCCGCATCGTTAAGTTCCTGTACCTATTTTTTCCAAAAATGGAGAATCATTTAAACTTTAACAAACCAAGACTTGCTGACCCCTTACCGCATAATAATACACGGGGGACAGTCGTACAGAGTAGGCGAAAATCCAACCCGACTAACCAGCGTGGGAGACCAGATTTCTGCCATTAAACAACCAGTTTTAGCTGGAACGTCTTAAATAGCCAAATAGACCTTAAGGACAGAAAACAACTTACAACCAAGTCTGTTAAAGGGGGCAACCGGATTTGAACCGGTGACCTCTCGATCTGCAGTCGAATGCTCTACCACTGAGCTATGCCCCCCGTTGACGCTGAGGAAACTATTTCTTACATTAGTTCAGCCACGTTATCTCTGCTAAACTAAAAGAAATGGAACAACTTTACGTTCTGGTCTGGTGATCGGAATTCACGATTTAAAATTGCTAATAACTTAAGACTGATGTGAGATAAATCTTAGCAAGTTTCCCACTCAAATTTTACAATCGTATTTCTTCTTGACACCCAAGGCACTCTTGCTAAAGAAAAAATAACGGCCATCGCTTAAAGTATTGAGTACAAAGGCTGTGATTTCTCAAATTTTGGACAGAGCAAACAATGCTGGAAACACGATCCGATGAGTGCGCAACTGTAACGAGTCGGCGATCCAACGACAGGCTGAGGAAACCCCGTACGACATCCACCGTTGCTGTAGTATAATTCTTGAAGGCAATGACACAGGATACAAACCAAGGATTTTTCTGAGATCTTCGTAATCAACCATTTACAAGAACTCTTTCAACAACAAAACACCGAGTGGAGTTCCAACGGGCATGCGTGCCGTTGTTGCGATCTCTTGGCACCAGAAAAAAAAACAAGAAGTGATTTTGAATTTCAAGTTTGTTGTCCTCCAAAGACCACGGGTTTTTTTGGACAATGTGAGAAACTTTTGAAAGCTTTTCTCTTAGGTCAGCTTTAAGCTTTTACCCGATTATGAATCGCATTACTTTAGTGAGAAAGAGAATTGCATAATATCTGATCCCGTCTCGGTTAACACAGCAATTTTACAGTAAAAAAGAAAACGCGCATAGGAAAGAAAACTGATACGATTGTGTGTCAGAAGGAGGACTGATTCCTTGATGGAAAACTTTTCTGCTTTAGAAATTGAAGGTTAGGAGATGTTGGAGGGTATCGAATGGGAAGGAACAAGAAGTTGGAGTGCACTGGCCGGGAATCGAACACGGGCCTCCCTTAAAATGTTTTTATCGTAATAAAGAAGTACTGAGCCAAGTACAAAGGATCCTGGAAAGTGCTGATGGTGTTGTCCGGCCTTGATGTCCGCTTCGTTAAGTTCCTGTACCTATTTTTTCCAAAAATGGAGAATCATTTAAACTTTAACAAACCAAGACTTGCTGAGCCCTTACCGCATAATAATACACGGGGGACAGTCGTACAGAGTAGGCGAAAATCCAACCCGACTAACCAGCGTGGGAGACCAGATTTCTGCCATTAAACAACCAGTTTTAGCTGGAACGTCTTAAATAGCCAAATAGACCTTAAGGACAGAAAACAACTTACAACCAAGTCTGTTAAAGGGGGAAACCGGATTTGAACCGGTGACCTCTCGATCTGCAGTCGAATGCTCTACCACTGAGCTATGCCCCCCGTTGACGCTAAAGAAAACCATTTCTTACATTAGTTCAACCACGTTATCTCTGCTAAACTAAAAGAAATGGAACAACTTTACGTTCTGGTCTGGTGATCGGAATTCACGATTTAAAATTGCTAATAACTTAAGACTGATGTGAGATAAATCTTAGCAAGTTTCCCACTCAAATTTTACAATCGTATTTCTTCTTGACACCCAAGGCACTCTTGCTAAAGAAAAAATAACGGCCATCGCTTAAAGTATTGAGTACAAAGACTGTGATTTCTCAAACTTTGGACAGAGCAAACAATGCTGGAAACACGATCCGATGAGTGCGCAACTGTAACGAGTCGACGATCCAACGTACGACAGGCTGAGGAAACCCCGTACGACATCCACCATTGCTGTAGTATAATTCTTGAAGGCAATGACACAGGATACAAACCAAGGATTTTTCTGAGATCTTCGTACTCAACCATTTACAAGAACTCTTTCAACAACAAAACACCGAGTGGAGTTCCAACGGGCATGCGTGCCGTTATTGCGATCTCTTGGCACCAGAAACAAAAAGAAGAAGCGATTTTGAATTTCAAATTTGTTGTCCTCCAAAGACCGCTGGTCCTTTTGTACAATGTGAGAAACTTTTGAAAGCTTTTCTCTTAGGTCAGCTTTAAGCTTTTACCCGATTATGAATCGCATTACTTTAGTGAGAAAGAGAATTGCATAATATCTGATCCCCTCTCGGTTAACACAGCATTTTTACAGTAAAAAAAAAAACGCGCATAGGAAAGAAAACTGATACGATTGTGTGTCAGAAGGAGGACTGATTCCTTGATGGAAAACTTTTCTGCTTTAGAAATTGAAGGTTAGGAGATATTGGAGGGTATCGAATGGGAAGGAACAAGAAATTGGAGTGCACTGGCCGGGAATCGAACCCGGGCCTCCCGCGTGGCAGGCGAGAATTCTACCACTGAACCACCAGTGCTTGCGTGAAATAATGCAATCCGACAATACAATCCGCAAAATTGGGTGACGGTGGTTTCGGTAATTGCAGAGCACCATAATTGGCATCTGGCCTTGTCTTAAGTAACCAAACCGAGCTCTTAGGGCTGACATAAAATGTTTTTATCGTAATAAAGAAGTACTGAGCCAAGTACAAAGGATCCTGGAAAGTGCTGATGGTGTTGTCCGGCCTTGATGTCCGCTTCGTTAAGTTCCTGTACCTATTTTTTCCAAAAATGGAGAATCATTTAAACTTTAACAAACCAAGACTTGCTGAGCCCTTACCGCATAATAATACACGGGGGACAGTCGTACAGAGTAGGCGAAAATCCAACCCGACTAACCAGCGTGGGAGACCAGATTTCTGCCATTAAACAACCAGTTTTAGCTGGAACGTCTTAAATAGCCAAATAGACCTTAAGGACAGAAAACAACTTACAACCAAGTCTGTTAAAGGGGGCAACCGGATATGAACCGGTGACCTCTCGATCTGCAGTCGAATGCTCTACCACTGAGCTATGCTCCCCGTTGACGCTGAGGAAACTATTTCTTACATTTGTTCAACCACGTTATCTCTGCTAAACTAAAAGAAATGGAACAACTTTACGTTCTGGTCTGGTGATCGGAATTCACGATTTAAAATTGCTAATAACTTAAGACTGATGTGAGATAAATCTTAGCAAGTTTCCCACTCAAATTTTACAATCGTATTTCTTCTTGACACCCAAGGCACTCTTGCTAAAGACAAAATAACGGCCATCGCTTAAAGTATTGAGTACAAAGACTGTGATTTCTCAAACTTTGGACAGAGCAAACAATGCTGGAAACACGATCCGATGAGTGCGAACTGTAACGAGTCGGCGATCCAACGACAGGCTGAGGAAACCCCGTACGACATCCACCATTGCTGTAGTATAATTCTTGAAGGCAATGACACAAGATACAAACCAAGGATTTTTCTGAGATCTTCGTACTCAACCATTTACAAGAACTCTTTCAACAACAAAACACCGAGTGGAGTTCCAACGGGCATGCGTGCCGTTGTTGCGATCTCTTGGAACCACAAACATGAGGAAGCGATTTTGAATTTCAAATTTGTTGTCCTCCAAAGACCACTGGTCCTTTTGGACAATGTGAAAAACTTTCGAAAGTTTTTCTCTTAGGTGTGCTTTAAGCTTTTACCCGATTATGAATCGCATTACTTTAGTGAGAAAGAGAATTGCATAATATCTGATCCCCTCTCGGTTAACACAGCAATTTTACAGTAAAAAAGAAAACACGCATAGGAAAGAAAACTGATACGATTGTGTGTCAGAAGGAGTACTGATTCCTTGATGGAAAACTTTTCTGCTTTAGAAATTGAAGGTTAGGAGATGTTGGAGGGTATCGAATGGGAAGGAACAAGAAGTTGGAGTGCACTGGCCGGGAATCGAACCCGGGCCTCCCGCGTGGCAGGCGAGAATTCTATCACTGAACCACCAGTGCTTGCGTGAAATAATGCATTGCGACAAAACAATCCGCAAAATTGGGTGACGGTGGTTTCGGTAATTGCAGAGCACCATAATTGGCATCTGGCCTTGGCTTAAGTAACCAAACCGAGTTCTTAGAGCTGACATAAAATGTTTTTATCGTAATAAAGAAGTACTGAGCCAAGTACAAAGGATCCTGGAAAGTGCTGATGGTGTTGTCCGGCCTTGATGTCCGCATCGTTAAGTTCCTGTACCTATTTTTTCCAAAAATGGAGAATCACTTAAACTTTAACAAACCAAGACTTGCTGACCCCTTACCGCATAATAATACACGGGGGACAGTCGTACAGAGTAGGCGAAAATCCAACCCGACTAACCAGCGTGGGAGACCAGATTTCTGCCATTAAACAACCAGTTTTAGCTGGAACGTCTTAAATAGCCAAATAGACCTTAAGGACAGAAAACAACTTACAACCAAGTCTGTTAAAGGGGGCAACCGGATTTGAACCGGTGACCTCTCGATCTGCAGTCGAATGCTCTACCACTGAGCTATGCCCTCCGTTGACGCAAAAGAAAACCATTTCTTACATTAGTTCAACCACGTTATCTCTGCTAAACTAAAAGAAATGGAACAACTTTACGTTCTGGTCTGGTGATCGGAATTCACGATTTAAAATTGCTAATAACTTAAGACTGATGTGAGATAAATCTTAGCAAGTTTCCCACTCAAATTTTACAATCGTATTTCTTCTTGACACCCAAGGCACTCTTGCTAAAGAAAAAATAACGGCCATCGCTTAAAGTATTGAGTACAAAGACTGTGATTTCTCAAACTTTGGACAGAGCAAACAATGCTGGAAACACGATCCGATGAGTGCGCAACTGTAACGAGTCGACGATCCAACGACAGGCTGAGGAAAACCCGTACGACATCCACCATTGCTGTAGTATAATTCTTGAAGGCAATGACACAGGATACAAACAAAGGATTTTTCTGAGATCTTCGTACTCAACCATTTACAAGAACTCTTTCAACAACAAAACACCGAGTGGAGTTCCAACGGGCATGCGTGCCGTTGTTGCGATCTCTTGGCACCAGAAACAAAAAGAAGAAGCGATTTTGAATTTCAAATTTGTTGTCCTCCAAAGACCACTGGTCCTTTTGGACAATGTGAGAAACTTTTGAAAGTTTTTCTCTTAGGTCAGCTTTAAGCTTTTACCCGATTATGAATCGCATTACTTTAGTGAGAAAGAGAATTGCATAATATCTGTTCCCCTCTCGGTTAACACAGCAATTTTACAGTAAAAAAGAAAACGCGCATAGGAAAGAAAACTGATACGATTGTGTGTCAGAAGGAGGACTGATTCCTTGATGGAAAACTTTTCTGCTTTAGAAATTGAAGGTTAGGAGATATTGGAGGGTATCGAATTGGAAGGAACAAGAAGTTGGAGTGCACTGGCCGAGAATCGAACCCGGGCCTCCCGCGTGGCAGGCGAGAATTCTACCACTGAACCACCAGTGCTTGCGTGAAATAATGCAATCCGACAATACAATACGAAAAATTGGATGACGGTGGTTTCGGTAATTGCAGAGCACCATAATTGGCATCTGGGCATGGCCTTGGCTTAAGTAACCAAACCGAGCTCTTAGAGCTGACATAAAATGTTTTTATCGTAATAAAGAAGTACTGAGCCAAGTACAAAGGATCCTGGAAAGTGCTGATGGTGTTGTCCGGCCTTGATGTCCGCTTCGTTAAGTTCCTGTACCTATTTTTTCCAAAAATGGAGAATCATTTAAACTTTAACAAACCAAGACTTGCTGAGCCCTTACCGCATAATAATACACGGGGGACAGTCGTACAGAGTAGGCGAAAATCCAACCCGACTAACCAGCGTGGGAGACCAGATTTCTGCCATTAAACAACCAGTTTTAGCTGGAACGTCTTAAATAGCCAAATAGACCTTAAGGACAGAAAACAACTTACAACCAAGTCTGTTAAAGGGGGCAACCGGATATGAACCGGTGACCTCTCGATCTGCAGTCGAATGCTCTACCACTGAGCTATGCCCCCCGTTGACGCTGAAGAAAACCATTTCTTACATTAGTTCAACCACGTTATCTCTGCTAAACTAAAAGAAATGGAACAACTTTACGTTCTGGTCTGGTGATCGGAATTCACGATTTAAAATTGCTAATAACTTAAGACTGATTTCACTATAAAAGTTAACGTTAAAAAACAACGACGTTTCGACCGTTCGACGGTCATTTTCAAGTTGAACAGTAAAAGTTTTGAATGCGTTAAAATATATGTAACCGATTACAAAAATGCTAATAAGATGCTGACCAAAACTCTAAAATATTTACATAGAAACAATACACACACACAAAAGAACAAAATATTGCCGCATGAAGAAACGCTAAGTAAATAACTTCGCGCGTATCGGCAAATGTGGTAAGACACCAACTCAGCGATCTTAGTCGAAAGATTAATGCCGTCGTCCAGCCTGTTTATGTAAGCAGAAAGATCAAAGGAAATTTCAAGCCGAAGGAACAAACCTCCAATTGTAAACCAACAAAACGTTGTTTATTATTACAAGTGTGGTCTGTGTGATACAGACTATGTCGGCTTCACGAGTCGACACCTACATCAACGTGTGGAGGAACATAAGCGATCAACAATCGGCTGCCACGTAAAGGACGAGCATGGAGGGGATCCGGATTCCATTGGAAACAACTTTGAGATTTTAAAGAAATGTCAGAGTAAACTTGACTGCTTGATTTTTGAAATGCTTTTTATTCGCAAACTTAAACCAAATCTGAACAAACAGAGTGACTCGATACGCGCGAAGTTATTTACTTAGCGTTTCTTCATGCGGCAATATTTTGTTCTTTTGTGTGTGTGTATTGTTTCTATGTAAATATTTTAGAGTTTTGGTCAGCATCTTATTAGCATTTTTGTAATCGGTTACATATATTTTAACGCATTCAAAACTTTTACTGTTCAACTTGAAAATGACCGTCGAACGGTCGAAACGTCGTTGTTTTTTAACGTTAACTTTTATAGTGAAATCCGTTTCAAAAAACTTGTTGATTCGAACTTAAGACTGATGTGAGATAAATCTTAGCAAGTTTCCCACTCAAATTTTACAATCGTATTTCTTCTTGACACCCAAGGCACTCTTGCTAAAGAAAAAATAACGGCCATCGCTTAAAGTATTGAGTACAAAGACTGTGATTTCCCAAACTTTGGACAGAGCAAACAATGCTGGAAACACGATCCGATGAGTGCGCAACTGTAACGAGTCGGCGATCCAACGACAGGCTGAGGAAACCCCGTACGACATCCACCATTGCTGTAGTATAATTCTTGAAGGCAATGACACAGGATACAAACCAAGGACTTTTCTGAGATCTTCGTAATCAACAATTTTTAAGAACTCTTTCAACAACAAAACACCGAGTGGAGTTCCAACGGGCGTGCGTGCCGTTGTTGCGATCTCTTGGCACCAGAAACAAAAAGAAGAAGCGATTTTGAATTTCAAATTTGTTGTCCTCCAAAGACCACTGGTCCTTTTGGACAATGTGAAAAACTTTCGAAAGTTTTTCTCTTAGGTGTGCTTTAAGCTTTTACCCGATTATGAATCGCATTACTTTAGTGAGAAAGAGAATTGCATAATATCTGATCCCCTCTCGGTTAACACAGCAATTTTACAGTAAAAAAGAAAACACGCATAGGAAAGAAAACTGATACGATTGTGTGTCAGAAGGAGTACTGATTCCTTGATGGAAAACTTTTCTGCTTTAGAAATTGAAGGTTAGGAGATGTTGGAGGGTATCGAATGGGAAGGAACAAGAAGTTGGAGTGCACTGGCCGGGAATCGAACCCGGGTCTCCCGCGTGGCAGGCGAGAATTCTACCACTGAACCACCAGTGCTTGCGTGAAATAATGCAATCCGACAAAACAATCCGCAAAATTGGGTGACGGTGGTTTCGGTAATTGCAGAGCACCATAATTGGCATCTGGCCTTGGCTTAAGTAACCAAACCGAGCTCTTAGAGCTGACATAAAATGTTTTTATCGTAATAAAGAAGTACTGAGCCAAGTACAAAGGATCCTGGAAAGTGCTGATGGTGTTGTCCGGCCTTGATGTCCGCATCGTTAAGTTCCTGTACCTATTTTTTCCAAAAATGGAGAATCATTTAAACTTTAACAAACCAAGACTTGCTGACCCCTTACCGCATAATAATACACGGGGGACAGTCGTACAGAGTAGGCGAAAATCCAACCCGACTAACCAGCGTGGGAGACCAGATTTCTGCCATTAAACAACCAGTTTTAGCTGGAACGTCTTAAATAGCCAAATAGACCTTAAGGACAGAAAACAACTTACAACCAAGTCTGTTAAAGGGGGCAACCGGATTTGAACCGGTGACCTCTCGATCTGCAGTCGAATGCTCTAGCACTGAGCTATGCCCACTGTTGACGCTGAGGAAACCATTTCTTACATTAGTTCAACCACGTTATCTCTGCTAAACTAAAAGAAATGGAACAACTTTACGTTCTGGTCTGGTGATCGGAATTCACGATTTAAAATTGCTAATAACTTAAGACTGATGTGAGATAAATCTTAGCAAGTTTCCCACTTAAATTTTACAATCGTATTTCTTCTTGACACCCAAGGCACTCTTGCTAAAGAAAAAATAACGGCCATCGCTTAAAGTATTGAGTACAAAGACTGTGATTTCTCAAACTTTGGACAGAGCAAACAATGCTGGAAACACGATCCGATGAGTGCGCAACTGTAACGAGTCGGCGATCCAACGACAGGCTGAGGAAACCCCGTACGACATCCACCATTGCTGTAGTATAATTCTTGAAGGCAATGACACAGGATACAAACGAAGTATTTTTCTGAGATCTTCATACTCAACCATTTACAAGAACTCTTTCAACAACAAAACACGGAGTGGAGTTCCAACGGGCATGCGTGCCGTTGTTGCGATCTCTTGGCACCAGAAACAAAAAGAAGAAGCGATTTTGAATTTCAAATTTGTTGTCCTCCAAAGACCACTGGTCCTTTTGGACAATGTGAGAAACTTTTGAAAGTTTTTCTCTTAGGTCAGCTTTAAGCTTTTACCCGATTATGAATCGCATTACTTTAGTGAGAAAGAGAATTGCATAATATCTGATCCCCTCTCGGTTAACACAGCAATTTTACAGTAAAAAAGAAAACGCGCATAGGAAAGAAAACTGATACGATTGTGTGTCAGAAGGAGGACTGATTCCTTGATGGAAAACTTTTCTGCTTTAGAAATTGAAGGTTAGGAGATATTGGAGGGAATCGAATTGGAAGGAACAAGAAGTTGGAGTGCACTGGCCGGGAATCGAACCCGGGCCTCCCGCGTGGCAGGCGAGAATTCTACCACTGAACCACCAGTGCTTGCGTGAAATAATGCAATCCGACAATACAATCCGCAAAATTGGGTGACGGTGGTTTCGGTAATTGCAGAGCACCATAATTGGTATCTGGCCTTGGCTTAAGTAACCAAACCGAGCTCTTAGAGCTGACATAAAATGTTTTTATTGTAATAAAGAAGTACTGAGCCAAATACAAAGGATCCTGGGAAGTTCTGATGGTGTTGTCCGGCCTTCATGTCCGCTTCGTTAAGTTCCTGTACCTATTTTTTCCAAAAATGGAGAATCATTTAAACTTTAACAAACCAAGACTTGCTGACCCCTTACCGCATAATAATACACGGTGGACAGTCGTACAGAGTAGGCGAAAATCCAACCCGACTAACCAGCGTGGGAGACCAGATTTCTGCCATTAAACAACCAGTTTTAGCTGGAACGTCTTAAATAGCCAAATAGACCTTAAGGACAGAAAACACATGACTGCGCATGTGTGCGTAGCAGACAAGACGTTTATTTCGAAGCTCTTCACTCTGATCAGTTTTTTTAGTTAAAACGTTGCTGAAACCTTGACCAAAATGGTAAAAGACACAGTCCAATTATTGAAACTGGAAAATGACAAGTTAAAAGACAAAATTCAAGAAATTTTTGGTGAATTACAAAACCTACGCGACGAAGTTAAGGCTGGCCGAAATGGCGGCCAAACTAACTCATCTGAAGTTACTGAAGAGGGAATTACCACGGCAACTCCGAGCAATATCCAAGAAGATGTTAAGAAGTATGTCAACGACAAGATGTCTCTTATTGAAAAATCTGTTAAACATTTGTCATCTTAAGTGGATAAAATATCATCTTCACTGGATCAAGTATTGGAATATTCGTATTCATATAACATCAAGCTTGTAGGTGTTCCTGAACTTAAACAACGAGAAAGCGCCGATGAAACGTTGCAACTTTGCATGAGAATCTTCAGCTCAATTAGAGCTGAAATTCATCCTTATGACCTTGACATTGCCCATCGAGTGCCATTTCGTAACGCGTCCGATGGTCGGCCGAAACCGATTATTTGTAAGTTTACCCGGCGCATCGCTCGTGATCGTGTATTGGCTTCCCGTAGAGAAGTAACCAGGATCAATCCTGCAGATATTGGTCTCCGAGAAAACTCATCCTTAGATCGTGCTGCTATCTACGATCACCTTTCCCCACGATTGCAGAGTTTATTATCTGACGCCAAGAAAATAAAGGAAAGATATCGTTTCTCATTTTGCTGGGCCAAGAACTCCACCATCTGGCTGAGGAAAAATGAAAGCTCTCGTCCGGTCGCCATCAAAAATTCAAGTGATTTGTCTACACTAACAGCTCGCCTAGGATCTTCTGGTGATGACACTGCTCCATAAGATCTTTAACAAACAGTCTACTAAGGTAAACAAAACACTCCTAAGCGAGCTTCCATATTACAATTACAGCGATCTAATTTCTGCACATGGCCAATTTAATAACATTCTCAGTTCTTCTCTTCCCACCAAAAAATATCTTGATCGTCTTCCAAGTTATTACGACCTTGACTTATTTACCCTGAATATTTTTTTAGATAGAAACTCTGATTCTAACACTCATTACTCTAATACAAGATGCAAATACTTCTCTCCACATAGTTTTTTTGAACAAAAAAGGAAATTTGCTAATAATGCTTGCCCAGATTCTAATATTTCGTTTATTCACACAAATATCCGCAGCCTAAAACGTAACTTAGAAAATTTTCAAAGTCATTTATTAGATGAATTAGACTTTCATTTTAATATCATAGGCGTAACAGAAACAACAATAAATAGCTCGTCTGAAAACTTGGATTTTAACCCTTCAATTTTGCATTATAATTTTGAACACATGCCATCGCCTCTTTCAGCTGGAGGTGTAGGCATGTATATTGA
>NC_090888.1:27870390-27882890 GCF_036669925.1 Montipora capricornis | reverse complement strand
CAACTTACAACCAAGTCTGTTAAAGGGGGCAACCGGATTTGAACCGGTGACCTCTCGATCTGCAGTCGAATGCTCTACCACTGAGCTATGCCCCCCGTTGACGCTGAAGAAACCATTTCTTACATTAGTTCAACCACGTTATCTCTGCTAAACTAAAAGAAATGGAACAACTTTACTTTCTAGTCTGGTGATCGGAATTCACGATTTAAAATTGCTAATAACTTAAGACTGATGTGAGATAAATCTTAGCAAGTTTCTCACTCAAATTTTACAATCGTATTTCTTCTTGACACCCAACGCACTCTTGCTAAAGAAAAAATAACGGCCATCGCTTAAAGTATTGAGTACAAAGACTGTGATTTCTCAAACTTTGGACAGAGCAAGCAATGCTGGAAACACGATCCGATGAGTGCGCAACTGTAACGAGTAGGCGATCTAACGACAGGTTGAGGAAACCCCGTACGACATCCACCATTGCTGTAGTATAATTCTTGAAGGCAATGACACAGGATACAAACGAAATATTTTTCTGAGATCTTCATACTCAACCATTCACAAGAACTCTTTCAACAACAAATTACGGAGTGGAGTTTCAGCGGGCATACGTGCCGTTGTTGGGATGTCTTGGGACCAGAAACATAAACAAGCGTATTTGAATTTCAAATTTGTTGTCCTCCAAAGACCACTTGTCCTTTTCGACAATATGAGAAACTTTTGAAAGTTTTTCTCTTAGGTCAGTTTTAAGCTTTCACCCGATTATGAATTGAATTACTTTAGTGAATAAAAGAGCATTACTCTAGTGGGTAAAAGAATTCCATAATATCTGATCCCCTCTCGGTTAACACAGCAGAAATGTAAAAAAATGGGGGTCACTGACTTCGTTTTGGAGAGAACTTGCCCGGAAGAACACCGTAAATCTGAAAAATCCGGCTTCTTTAGCGAATACGCCCACAGTGTCTGTAGGCCCAAAAATATTTCAGTTACATCTTTAAAGTGAAATGTTCTCTACCAATCTTTGTTTAAGTGGACCCATCAAGTGAATTAAGTTAACTGTTGAGGTTCCTTAAAGAACAATTTCGAATTTAGCGACCGTAGTTTCATGCCCCTTGCAGCCGCAAGATAGCAGGATTTCATGTCCCATTTTTTGTTCACTTTTGGACAATGTGGAGATAATTGTAAATAAAATCTCTTTCTGAAAAGAAAAGTGGTGGTCACCGAACATCCATGCAAGATCGTTAAGTCAAAGCAAAGCTGTAGCAATGGCCATCTGCCCTAACATTGTTTATTTTAGTACTTAGCCCGCGCGCTCGATGCATGACGTGGCATTTGAATTTGCGTGCGCTGTAAGGATGCGCAGTAGCAATGGGCGCAAACGTTCTTCAGATTAGACACAAACCGCAAGGCATATGCGGTAACTCGTACCAGTCTCTGTATACTACTGAACCCTTTAAAAGGAATAATGCTGTCCAGATTAAGCTTCCTTTCAGACGTCACTTTGTCAGCCAATGATGTTCGCAAGAACAGTGCTGTTAAGTTGCTTCTTTGGACTACTTGAACTTTCCTTCTTCAACTGAAGCCAAGTATCAGGTTTTGTACTTATGACCTCAGGGTTCACTGGAAGATTCGGCCAGGACTCTTTACCCTTCAAAAGAAACTCAGGGCCATTCCACCAAAATTGGTTGGCAACAAGCTAAGAAGCAAATTAGTAAGTATTACTGATGTCTATGGCGTTCATCAGCTAATAAATGAACCAACAAGGATAACTGACAGTTCATAAACCTAAATTGATCTAATTTACACAAATTGTCCCGACAACATTGTGTGTTCTGGTGTTCGACACATCGGTATTAGCGATCATAGTACTGTCCTCGCTTACAGAAAACTTTCAATTCATGTGTTCCCTAGTGGGCATCGCACTATAACTTATAGAAATTTCCGGAAGTTTAACCTAGCTGGGATCATATACACAGTTTGAGTAATCCTAATGATATGTGGTCAGAATGGAAAAAGTCATTTCTGAAGATTGGTGACAAGTACGCTCCGTTGAGAAAAGCGCGCGTTCGCGGGCGTAGTTCTCCTTGGATTGCGTCTGAGTTAAAGAAACAAATGCATGCGAGGTATATCCTAAACATTAGAGCAATCAAATCTAATGACCCAATTGTCTGGGCGAAATTCAAAAGACACAATATCGTTAATAAAGCCGGAAAGCAAGCTAAGCAGTCCTATTATCAAACTTGTTTAACTTGGCAAATTATAATGAACTTACCTCTCGTAAGTCGGACAAATAATCCGTGAGAGAACTGAGGCTGAAAGGGCAATCAGTAACAAATCCAAAGGAATTGGCAGAGGAATTTAACCACCATTTTGCCACCATCGGTACAAAACTTGCCAGTGAAATTCCCGAGTCTGCCATACCGGCTATCAAAATTATCTGACTGGCACAAATAAAAGGTTCGAATTTCACCCTACAACCCCAAAGCATGTTCTTTCGCTTATAAGTTCAGAGAGAACATTTTACTTTCAGTATCCCATCCAATTCCAAGTACCTTAAACCTCACACTGCAGGGGTTACCTTTTTCCCTGAACTGAGAAGATGAGAAGGTCTGATCTTCTTCTTGAATCTTACATTCTTCAGCAGGCTTGGTTGAAACTTCAACATCCAGAGGAGACTTTCTTTCATGTTGTTCAATTCTTTTCTTAACTTTCGCGTATTAAAGCCTCCACACTTTAAAGATGATTTCAGATTCTTGAACATCTCGAAGACCAGATCATCAGAGTCTTCTCCACCTACAAAATCATCCACATACAGGCTCTTCAACACACACTCAAAAAAATCTCCGTGAATATCAGTGGAGGTTGGATGATGACGAATAGTTGCATTCAACAAGAAGGGACTTGAGGAAATGCCAAAAGCAACTCTTGCAAATCTGTAAACGTGGAGATTTGGGTCTTTGCTACCGATATCATCGACCCACAGGAAGCGAAGATAGTTACGATGCCTTGGGCCAACTGAAATGTTGAGACAGGCTTTTTCTATGTTTCCTGAGATGGCCACTTTATGAACGCGGAACCTCAAAAGGATGTCGTAAACGAGGGAAGACAGTGGTGGGCCAGCATAAAGACAATCATTAAGAATGGATGTAGTACTCTGTGTTTTAGCGCTGGCATCTTAAACCACGCGCAGCTTTGTAGTTTCCTTATCAACACGAATCACTTCATGATGGGGGATGTAATGCACCTTGCCAACACCATTAGTAGTTCCTTGATCTACAGGTTCAATGATCCCTTGTTTCAGCTATTCTCGGATGACATTATTATACTGCCTTAACACATCAGGCTTAACACTCAGACGCCTTAACAGTGACACCAGCCTTGATTTGCACAATGCAAAATTATCGGGAAGGAGGCCATGATCCTCCTTGAATGGTAGTCGCACTTGATATCTTCCTTCCACAAATTCAACTTCATTAACAAACTTTTCATACAGAGTGGCATTGTCATCATGAATTCCAAAAGGATTCATAGTCCCAGAATTTTCTCAGTTCTGACACAAGATCATCATGTCTAATTACACTCGATTCCATCGTCAAAACATAAGTTGCAGGGAGATTCACAGTGTTGGCATGGATATTATCACACATGATCATAGTGGGTCCAGAGAGGACAAATCCTAGCTTTGTGGCTGGGGCAACTGGTTCCCATGGTGCACCCCTCACTATAGTATCTTCTACCAAGGACCAATAGTAGTCAGCCCCAATGAGGATACTGACTGCCAGCACTCCACCACCAGCTCTGTCATCCAATGGAAGGTTACGGAGATGCTCATAGCCAGACTGAGTCAGTTCAGTAGACTGTTGGGTCAAGGGGCCACAGATCACTGGTACTACATATGATTGAACGTACACGGTTGCATCGCACAATGTTTTCATGTCAACTTGAACAACCTCACAGGTGCGTAATCTAGCATCTGACTCTCCAAAGGTTTTGATCAGCAAGGAATCTCTACCAACAACGGGTAGCTGCAGTTTTTCCTTAACAGTCTGAGTCACATAATATCGCTGACTGCAAGAATCGAAAACAAGACGCACATTTAGTGAACTACTGTTGTTTGGAAGCACGACTTCAGCAGTTGCAGTTTGCAACAGCACGGATCCTCTGTACTGATCCACATACAAACTGGTAGAAACATTAGGTACATTCTCAACTTGTTCTGGTCCACTCAGAGGGTGTTCAAAACTATCACAGATAGCAACAAGGTGGGCTCCTTGACATTTGAAACATTTCACAGGACGTTTGCAGTTACGTGACAAATGCCCAGACTTGAGACAAAGATAACATCTGCCTTTCTTCCTCAAAACCTACTTTCTAGACTCAGCACTTGTGATCACATTACATTTAGAGCTCTGATGATTTTGATTGCAAAACGAGTACCACACACGAGAAAACTCTTTTCTTAGCACTTCCAGAGTACAAAGTAGAAGTAGAATGAAGCGACTCACCTCTCTAAAACGAGTTTGACGGTCTGAAGTCCTAGGGTTCACAAGACATTGTTCTCTCAGTTGCAATTCCTTGTGAAATTCATTCAGGATTTCTTTCAAATCCCACGTTTCTGATTCCAAATTCCGTGAGATTGCAATTCTAAATTCCTCCGGTAATTTCTGTATGATAATCGGTGTTAAAAAACAACCATACATTTCAGAAGAGATTTCCATACTTTCTAATCCACGAACATGTGACTTAACTGTGTCGTACAAACTTCGAAGCCGCTTAACTTCGCTGGTAGATGCAACCTTGGGAATTTTTGTGAGAACCTCCATGTGGCTCGAGATCACAACCTGTCGGTCTCTGAATCTTCGTTTGAGTAATTCTACTGCCTTTTCGCAGTTAGCGCTTGCCAGGGCGAGGCCAGCGACAACGCTTTGGGCGGTGCCTGTTAGAAGCGACTTTAGATAGTTGAATTTATCCACTCCAGACAGGTTTGAATTCTTATGAACTGCTGACTCGAAAGATTCCTAAAAGGGATACCACTCGATGGGGCTTCCGTGAAATTTCTTCAGCTCCAGCTTGGGAAGCTTTGCGTCCGTGTGAACTGTCTGTAGGTGACCTTGAGCAGTTCCTGCGCTTTCCAAAGAATTCGATTACTGATTTTTAGGTTGTGATTCCTATGCTGCCAACGCAGATTCTAAATCCACCATACACTCCTGAATAACACTTATTAGCTCACAGCTCTCAGAAACATGAGAATTGATCTTTGAGACATCCTTCAGCAGCTCACCAATGTCACGATCCAAGACTTAAAGCTCCGAACACTTTGTTTGAAGAGAGGTATGAAGAAGTTTCAGCTTTCTCGTTCCGATGGCATTCCCTCCAGATATTAAATCTTTAGCTTCAGCGATTGTTTTTCACACAAAATTTCGATGACTGTCGCGAAACTTTATCAGATTCTTTAATTTCTTCTTCTCGGCCATACCTGGATTCCCACGAGCAATAAAAGCAAATAAGGCAGCACGCAACACGAATTCGAAGATGATTTAAGTCAAGATTTTCTCAGTTTCCGAGCGGAATCTGTCCCGGGTCTCGGCACCAAATGTACAAGAACCGTACGCAATAATTCAACTTCGTATGTAGAAATGAGAAATCACATTTGTTTCAAGACTACTTTCAAGATCACATCGAAGAACAACGCAAGAGTTCAATGTTCAGTTCGTTGGGGGTCAGTTTTTCACAGTATACACAGGCCGGGAATCGAATCCGGGCCTCCAGCGTGGCAGGCGAGAATTCTACCTCTGAACCACCAGTGCTTGCGTTAAGTAATGCAAGCCGACAATACAATCAGCAAAACTGGATGACGGTGGTTTCTGTTATTGCAGAGCACCATAATTGGAATCTGGCCTTGGCTTAAGTAACCAAACCGAGCTCTTAGAGCTATCATAAAATGTTTTTATCGTAATGAATTAGCACTGAACCTAGCCTGGGTGTCTTGACCAGTAGGAGTCGTGGCATTGGCCTTGAGGTGCCTTGCGAGTACCAGTTTGAAGGTGATAGTTTTTTCTTGTGGTTGGCTGCAACAGAAACTGATAAAAGAGAAATTTGACATTCGCGCCGGTTGACCCACCACAGAGACATGTATTTTTACAGACAATGCTTAGGTTGCGTTTGATGAGCTGCGAAAGAAACTGGACACACTTTGCATATCTTCCTGTCCAAAATGCTGCTTTTTATTGATTGTTATCTGGTAACAAAGTGACCGTTCAATAGAGGTGATTTACAATAAAATTAGTCATTTGGGAAATCCAAAGGGTGAGCGCGTCCGCTTAATAGAGGTGACTGTTTAATAGGTGTCAAATTTACAGTAAATATGGGAAATAAATTTCGGGAAATTGATAGGTGACCGCTTAATAGAGGTTTGACTGTATTTCCTATAATATGAATAATGTCTTAGACAGGCAACAAGCTAAATTTTCTAATCCTACAGTCCCCAAGAAAGATATCATTCTTGGGGTGTTTCTAAAACGAAGACCGAAAAACGAAGACATAAGACTCTAGACCCACTGGTCTAAAACGAAGACTTACCTTTAAAAATGTCAGAACGATACCAAGCACCTTATGGCTGGTCAGTGGTACGACATCGTGCGTTATGGAAGTGTAAGAGCGGTGGAACAGCGGGAACAGTGGAAGATGACACAGGCGTTCACCATTTGTCCAAAAAACAATTTGTTTTAAGTTCGGTGAGAAAATAAATGGTGCAGCTAATCTCAACGGAAATGTTTTTCTTGTTTTGTTCGTTTTATCGAAACGAGCAGAATTTTCTCCGGCGATACCATTTGTTTGCATTACTGGAACCTGTCTCTAATTTTTTTAGGATTACCGTTATATGAAATCGTTCCATTTCTCTTTCTACCGCGCAAAACCGGTTATTTTCTGATAAATGGTACAGCTTTTGCTTCTTTTCCCTCTTCAATTATAGAAAGTCCATTACCATTAGTTTGCCGAGAAACTTGGTAAGCGCTCCTTAATATTTTTATTGCCGTTCTGTGTTGGGTTCCTTAAGCAACTCACAATAATTTCTTCACTGTTTTCTTTCAATTGTCGAATATTCTTTGTCAAGGCGTTAGTTTTTGCAAACTCTCACAGTTACCGTTTACTTTTCACAAACTAGACGAAAGTAATTTAAGCACCTTTTAAAGAATATTGAACGCTGTTGATTGAACTCTAAGTTCCACGAAGGCTTTTTAAGCGCCGGGGCACGGAAAAAACCATCGTGCATGTCTTTCAAATCCATTCAGTGCTAACAACAATGCTTTACATCATTGGTACTTGTAATTTAGATAGTTGGGTGTACATATATTTCACCGAACAGATAGTTCTTGGGATTTTGGTAAAAAAATCCCGAAAAAAAGAGGGTAACTCTCACCAAAATTCTTTGATTTTTTTATGTATTTTTCGTATGCCATTCTTGATAAGGAAAGGTTTTCAAAAAAAATTACGGTCTTAAGTATTTTTTTCCTTTGCAACCCGGCAGCCATTTTATAAAAAACACCATTTTGGGGTCACGTGGGGTGATACGTCACAAGTGTGGAACATGTTTTCAGATGAGAATTTATTCCGCGAAAACGTCTCCTCAAAGAGTCCAGGGTGCAGTGCAAATGCTACCTTTTCTTTTAAACCTCTTATGTTGGAAAAAAGGAGGTGAAACTTTTGTAATAGCAGTCTGATTTTCACAGGTTTGATGCTTGGTGCCGAGCCGTTAATCGACGTTAACATAACTTTGTTGACGGGCTTTATTTTATACAAAAGAAATCCTTATCTGAAATGTCAGTTTTCAATCTGAAATTAAAACCATTACAATTACCGTGAGTACAAGTCATTCCAAGATTCTTCCCGTTTCTTAAGATGATATGATGTTAAAATAATGCAAGATATGCGACTGAATTGTGAAACGCTTGAAACCCGAAGAGTGTTTATGTCCCGTTCACTCGACCTTTCACAGCTTGAATTTCAGGTTATCTCCCATAGTCTGCACATTCATTACCCAACCCTAACCACCTTCCCAAGCAATATTTAAAAGGAATTCGAAGCAATGGAGAAATATAATAGTAATAAGAAATGCAAATCTGTCGGTGGCGAGGAAAAGAAAAAAGAACCTGGGAAGCACTGTGCTGTGATGTTTTGCGATAAGAAGAATGCAGACGTGGTCTCCATGCATAAATTCCCCACTGAAGAAAAAGTTCGTAGACAATGGGTTTCGTTTGTTCGCCAAAAAAGAGACTCTGACTCATGGAAACAAGGTTCGGGTCACATTTGCAGCGATCATTTCACTCCCGAAGATTATCACGATTACGGAATGAAAGTCGCTGGCTATGCTTCAAAGATGTTGTTGAAGAAAAATGCCATTCCTTCAAGGCAAGTTGTTCCAACCCCACAGCAGCTGGAATCTGCCCGTAAAAAGAAGCGCAAAATATCGGATATTAGCGAAGGGAGCAATGTGGTGACCCATGAGGCGGGATACACTGCTGCAAAACGACCAAGCAGAACCTTGGCAAAATTAAAAGCAAACCGGGTATGCATACTCGAATTTTCTTTTGCTTGAATGCGTGACAGGTCAATTCTCTGGGTATTTCCAGATTTTAAATTTATCCCTTTTAACTACAAGAGTGCAACTTGATTTTTGTGCATGTGATATTTCGTGTTTTACAGCTGTTAGCGCAATTTGAGGATGCCCAGAGGAACAAGGACAGCGGAGATCAATTGCCATCCACAAGCCAGGACAGGGCGGGAGACATCGCTATTCTTGTGCCATCTGACCTGACTGTAGAGTGCGATTCAGCAGACTTCAATCTTCAACAGAAATCAAAAGTGAACAGAGGAACTCAACTAACTTTCAAGCGTCCGACCTATCGCAGTAAAGGTAATTAAAATTTGAGTTTGAGTTAAGAAAAATTGCGCCCCTTTACTCGGTATATGATGTATAAATTTATTATCCGCCGGCACTCAAGTAAGTCTCAAAATCAAAACCAATGTTGACTGCGAGGTACAGTGCAATCTTGTAAACCTTCCTCCCCTGGAATTACTTCACCCCTTACCTGAGAACTTTCAGGAAGAACATGTGAGGAAATCCCCTGAACCACTGGACCAGGTAGAAGATGACCCGTTTGAAGACGCTGACGTGGATGATGAGGACTATAAGCCTTATCAGGATTCGGAAATCGTGAGGTAGGAAGAGACAATTTCCACCAAACTACGCGTGTTCATTGTCATTCGGCAATCTCAGGAAAACTCATAACAATTGCATTTACTTACCACTAGGCCCTCGCTGAAAGGCGAAAAGTGTAAAATCCACGAAGAACGAAATTTCATCGTCGCCGAGAGCTGCCTGATGAGCCTATTTGGGGCGTGTCCAATCTGTGCCAGCACTGCGGATGCTGACATTGTAGAGGTCTTGGGAACAATGGTTAAAATTCGTCAGAGGTGTAAAGAAGAATCTTGTTCTTTCTCACAGGAATGGCTTAGCCAGCGATTTGTTGGACACAGAATGGCTGTTGGAAATCTGTTACTGTTGGCGTCTATTCTACTGTCAGGTTATATTTAAGCTTTGAAAATGATATAATTAAGGTAATCAAACACAAACGTTTTCAAGCACGAAACAAGTAATCTATTACATTAACTGCAGTGTCACAATAATAATAATAATAATAATAATAATAACAATAATAATAATAATAATAATAATAATAATAATAAATGTCATAAATATGATAATGATGATGATGATTGTGAAACGGTTTAAATCTTCTTTAACAGGTTCCTGCGCATCGAAGTCGCTTAGAATGTTGAAACTGATGAATGCGGCATGCATCTCAGAGAACACTTTTTACCGTCATGTATCATCGTACGTTAGTCCAGTTATCATCCAACATTGGAAGGCAAACCAGCACCAACTCTTCAACACTCTGCGGGCAAGCGATAACAACCTAATACTCGCCGGCGATGGACGATGTGACTCACCCGGTTACTGTGCGAAATTTGGATCGTTTACTTTGATGGAACAAGAGATCAATAAAGTTGTAGACTTCCAACTTGTCCAGGTTCGTTCAACAAGAAAGTTGCAAAAATGGATTTTTGAGATTTCACTACTCACATCTGATGTGTTGTCGTTTTGCAAATAATTTTTAGAGTAACGAGGTGCGAAATAGTGCGTGGATGGAACACGAGGGATTGGTGAGAGCAGTGAACGTGATTTCTGACGCCAGACTCAAAATAGCTCAATTAATTACAGATAGACACAGGCAAAACACTGCCTGGATTAAGAGACAATTACCAGACACAGCACTCTACTTCGATATATGGCATGTTTCGAAGGGTAAAGATGGCGTTCTTTTTTTTATCGTACATGCAAAAAATAAACCCTAGATAAATCTAAGTTATCAGACTAATGTAACAAAATCCTTGAATATGGATTTGAAAGATTCAGATAATGATGATTATCTGGGTTTTCATGTTCTAGGAGTGTGTAAAAAAATTGATAAGCTTGCCAAGAAAAAGGAATGTGAAGATGTAGGTGAATGGCGGCAATCCATTTCGAATCACATGTACTGGTGTACTGCATCGACTCCTGATGGTAACGGGCAGATGATAAAAGAAAAATGAAAAAACACTCATGAAAATAACAACAGCCAGTTATATCTTGGATGTGGGCACGGCGAACTACAAGGAGAGGCGAAAGATCGTCTTTGGCTTGAACCTGGTGAGCAAGTTGTTACTGTTATACGGTGTGGAAAACATAAATATTTGCTACAAAAGGCGGGCGAGGGGTTCAGGAAGTGTAGGTTTGCAATGCGAGGTCACAAAGTGTTGGCCAGGGATAATAATTTTAAAGTGTTGCAGAAAGGTTGTTCTGCGTATTTATATCTACTTTCAAGAGATTGTAGGCATTTATTTTTTCCCCGTTAGGTTCCGCTGCTGCAGTCAAACTTGAGGAGATGCTGTTGAAGCCACAATTGTTGAAGGACATAGCTCAACTATCCCCCAAGTATCAGACATCAAACCGTTGAAGCCAAGCACAGCTTAGATATTCAGTTTGTTCCAAAACACACAGCTTACTCTTACTGAGGAATGTATACGAGGTGCAGTGAATTTTTAACTTACAACTGTCTACTTCTTGAGATCATGTTATGAGAAATCAATAATAATTAGTATTATGTTCTTAATTTTCCAGATTGCGTCTTTTTACACTGCATTACAACGAAAATGCAGACAGGATGCAGGCAGTAACCATTGATGGGAGGCCTAGGTACGCCATACAATTTCCAAAAGCAAAGAAAGGTCAGCCCACAGTGAGAAATAAAAACCAAGCCCACCTATGGTATGTTGTACAATGGATGCTTATTTAACGGTCTGCCAGTGTAACAGGACTTATTGTAACAATTTCACAAACCCTGCAACTTGGCAATTTGGTTTATATCACTGCTGCTACATCCCTCATAGAACCTCTCATAAAAGAGAAAGGAAATGATCTTGGTTAAGAGAATGAAAGATTGTGATTTAAGTGATTAAGTTTGTCTTTGCAGGGTTCATACACTTTTTCAGATAAAAAATTCAAGGACTTTCATGGGCCAAATTTGAAATTTCAAGGACCTCTTTTTTATTTACCTTGAAGAATTTACCCATGGAAACATACATGTACATGCATGAAAATAATGCAAAGGCACTGGTAACCATTCTCGACCACACAGCTCCTCACGTTTGTATGACATGACTTGAGTGGCTGATCATTTTTACTGAAGTTTTCAAAGATTAAAAATGCGGGTCAGAAGAAATTCAAGGACTTTCAAGGACCAGGAATGAAGAGAACAGATTTTCAAGACGCCTTCGAACCCTGTCTTTGTATGATTGTGGGATAAAGTAAACATTTGAACTTGTACAATTCTATCAATAACCTCATGTTTCTTTTCAATAGGTTACTGCTTCGATACAATTGCTGAATTATTTGACAGCTATGAGAACAACCCAAGAGCATTGAAACAATATAAAGCAAATTTACAGGTCAATGTTCCACCACCCCTTGCTGCCTCCTTTCAGAGACCAGACAGACAGGAAATTATAGAGAGTCTTGTCAGCCGCTATGCCCGCTCTAATCTTGTACACTAGATTAGTATTACATGTACTCAATATGAGATAAAGCATAATCAAATTCCCCGCATAGTTTTACATCTATTGTATATATTAGTGCATAGCTTTCATGAGGAGAGGGATGAATTCAGAAATAATTACTTATTTGCTACATAAGTGTCTCACGCTTCTTGAAAAGCAATCATCAGGCAACTGCCTAATAAGTGTATGAAGCTTAAAGTGGAACAAGAAGTATGAAACAGATTAACAAATAAACAGTATTCCTAAATATATTTTATGTTGACATGACTTCAAAACAATTACATTAATTTTACTTTTCATACCTACAAACCAAGATCTCTTTTAATAATAAAAAAGAAACAAAAAAAACC
>NC_090888.1:27842890-27862890 GCF_036669925.1 Montipora capricornis | reverse complement strand
GCCTTTTGGAGCTGTTACGAGAAGCCGCTGTGGGGATGGGGTAAGTGTTGTAATGACTGTACCTCATCGGGTGGAGTTAATTTGACCTCGGACCCAAGCTCCGTGTCTCGTGCGGCGATCAGTAGCAGTTAAATTCATCAGCTATCGTGGAATTAATCGAAGCAGAAAATGCTCATTTCCAGCCAAGTGCGTGGGGATTTTTGACTACGAAACATTCATGGAGGTTCGCAAATGATGTGGCTTTAGCGTTGCGTGAAAAAATCTTGGCTGGAATGGATTTTCGAGTTGCAAACCGCCTCTGAGCTGACAACGGTCGAAATCTTAGTGTGCAGCCTTGACTTCGTCCTAGAACATTGAAAACACGGACTTCCCGAAACTGTGAAATAAACTCCAAAAGGAATTCATTTTATTGAATGAACGTTAAATTGAGCAATTTTTAGGCTTCATAATCGACTGTATTTTATTTCCCATACAAAGTCTTACAACGCGTTTAAATTCTCAACGGTTGTCTGTAGTGACGCGAGCTTGGCCTACCTTGCTCTGATTTGCATTATTTTTTCATACGTGACCGTAAACCAGCGTTAAACAAACACGTTGGCAGTGAAGACTGGCTTTATTAAACGGTCAGTTTTCACTGCTATTTGTCTTACTATCATTTTATCTTATTCTCTCTAGTTAGCAGTCTTCTTGATTTTATATATATCATATTTGAATTTGTTCAACCGTCACTTTTGAAGACGTATGTTGTAGCATACGAAACATCAAGTCAAAATCAATGTTTTTGATTAAGTAAATCATTTTCTTTGCTTTCTCTATAGAAAAACTCATTGCCTAACTAGTGAATTCTACGGTACATTTCACACTAAAAACCGATATCGCATGAATCACGAAGCGATGAGTGCGATATCGGTTTTTCGAGTGAAATTTACTTTCGAATTCACCAGCTTGGCAATCAATTTTTCTTGAACCGCATAAGAAAGGAAAAAAGCCATTTCAGAGTCATCTGTCTATAGCCAGCGAATAGGAATCACGCTAAAATTAGAAACCAGCAAAAAATTTTCCCAGTTCAAGGTCAAGAGTTTTACTGATGCACTTTATTCCACTTTGGCTAGTTCTAAAAGAGAGAATGGGGAATCGGAAATGAAGGCGGAGAACGGGGAATCTCCAAAATAGGGAATCTTTATAAGGGGGAATTACTAAAATAGGAAATCTCTAAAAGGGGAATCTCTAAAGAGGGAATCTCTAAAAGGGGAATTACTAAAATGGGGAATCTCTAAAAGGGGAAATCTCTAAGATGGGGAATCTCTAAAAGGGGGAATCACTAAAAGGGGGAACATCTAAAATGGGGAATCTCTAAAAGGGGGAATTACTGAAATGGGGGATCCTTAAAAGGGGAAATCTCGAAAATGGGGATCTCTAAAAGGAGGAATTACTAAAATAGGGAATCTCTGAAATGGGGAATCTCTAACATCTTTTAAACTCCGATTTCCAATCAGCGTCTTCACAAGTTTTCAGATGGCAGTCCAGCGCCCATTTTTCTTGACTTTGAGCTGGACGTTGTTGTTTCACAGTAATCAGTTTCTTGTATGCTATTCTATTGGGCTTTTTGGCCTTTAATAAAGTTTCAACGAAGCTTTGATAACTGCTGTCCCTAATATGCACACTAACTTTACATCTCTCCCTGAGAGATTTTAAAGAAAAAATCAAACCATTGAAACTGAGAAAGTTTGTTTTAACGCTGTATCGTTCAGTGAATTCATAAAAAGAAAGGAAAGTGTTTGCATCCTTCATTAGATGTGAAACCTTTGAAATACCTTTAACATACCATTCTTTATCGTACACTGGCCTGTTTCCAATTCCTATTTGAGAATTATGCCACAAGCTCATTGAGAGGAAGTGTTCAATAGAATTTAAGTTATCTTTATAACTGGTCTCAGACCAAATTTGCAAAATTTCTTTTATAAAGACATCCCATAATCCTTTAATTTTGGGTAAATCTTCTTTTTAAAGATTGCCTTTGAAAATAGCAGTACAACCGTAATTTTGTAACTCATTGTCGAAAAAAAGTTTCCATTTGCCGCTCATTTGAATGGAGTGCCACATTGGACTTGGACTTCTAGGTTGCCTCCCCAGCTTTTGGCCCAATTAAAACATTGAGCCAAAGCCTTCTCACTTGAAAGGGATCGTCATTTTCTAAGCACATCGTTAAGTTGAACAATTATAAACAAATCATTACTGATCCGAATAACTGATTTGTATCATGAATGTCACTGTTCTGTATCGAACTCCTCAGAACAATGAAAACAAATAATATATAGATTTAGCCAAGTCTAAAAGCGGAGCTCCCTGGTTGTTTATTCTTACTGCCTGTAGGGTTAGTGAAAATAAAAGGTTTCGAATTGTCCGCGTTTTGATGTTTCCGGTTGCTGCTTTAATAATGAAATCATTTTCTTTGCTTTCTTCTATACAAAAATTTATTGCCTAAATGGTCACGTGATACTGGTCAGTGGATACCTCGTTTTGACAAGTCTTAATTGATCAAAAGATGGATATCCAATATCAAAGACGTATGCTGTAAACTAGCATCATACTGGTCACATTGGCATACATGGGGGGCTGGACGTACGGACGGACGTACGTACGTATGTACGGACGGTTGATGACATCATGGCTATAAAACCAAGATTTCTCGCATCGATTGGTTACCGTATTTTCTTAACAATGGTGCTCCGCGTGCGCTAAAAAGACTTTTGTTTTTTTTTCCCTAAATAAAATGACAAATCTCTGTGATGATAAGGTAGTTATTGTCGGAAAATCGTCCGTATGAAAATTAAGTTGCACTTTGTGGGAGAGGAGTAAGGAAATTTGCTAAGCAGGTTCATTTTCACTCTGGGGTACCCAGGGGATGAATTATAGCTTGGTATTCTTGACTTCATATATTACGTGCATTTCAAAGTTTTTGAGTGTATAATTCGCTGTTAAAAAAGAAAAGCTAAACGAAAACTCACCGAAAAAGAAGAGTAATTCGCATTGTGTGCAGAAGTGTAACATTCAGTCCGTTCGTCACCGTGCGTTGTCATTGAAGTGGAAACAACTTTTACTTGTAGAACGCGCCCTTTGTTGACTTGAGAACGCTCCGGCTGAAGTGTGGATGGGTGAAAACGGAGACTTTTGAAAACGATGACGTCAGCGCGTTGAAAACGTTTGAAAACGCATGAATGTGGATATTTGAAAACGAAGACTTTTTGAAAACGATGACTTGAAAAGCGTGGGAAATTTTTGACAAAAGTTGTTTACATCGTTGTTGAGCGTTGGAGTGTCGATAGGTGAGAACGACATGAAAACTATAGTGTGGATGAAAATATTTGATTTCTTTTTCGCAAAGATGAAAACGACTACTTTTGAAAACTCATTAGCTATAGTAAGGACGGGGCCTTAATCTTTCTGATGATTCGAGTTTTTCACTGTTAATCGTAAAACAAACTGCAAAATAATATCCGCGAACTAGGCCCTGAAACAACTGGCATGGACTTCTTCGGTAGAAGAATCCTTTTGTATTCAAATAAAAATAGATGCGACAAGAGATGCTTTACTTATTAGGTTCTTTGAAGTTTTGACTCATTTCTTTGTGGTGAATTGGTGCATGTGCAAGGATATACAAGTCAATTGAATGAATGCCTTACCCAGTCAATAAAAGTTTCCCATCTTTCACGTAAACTTCAAGCCCAGTGACATTCGGTTTACCGACTACCTACCCCTTGCGTGGCCGTTCATGTCGAGCCAAATGAAATCCTTACCCTCCCCCTTCGGAAAAAAATTATAATTACCTTTTATTTCCGAATATCCAAATTTGCCACCAGTGCAGCAACCGGAATTTTGAACTTCCCTCGCATTTGAGTACACTTTAGTCTTGACCATTAGGGGTTGAAGAATCAGTTTAGTAAGCTATTGTTATTCCATTCAGTTGTTGCTTGTGTACAAGATATATATAGGAGACTTCACTGTTCATTAACAAGTCTTTTGTTGTATAAATTTTCCCAACCACAGAACAAAAGAATCCTTTGTTTCGACAGCTAATAGATCTCTGGTTTCACATTAATGGCAATAGGTGACGTAACGATGATTATCGCTATGGGAAAAAGTAAAATATTAGTTCTGTTTATTTGTTGAAATAGTCATTTTCTTCCTCTTTTAGTTTCGTCTGCAGCTGATCAAGTCATCCTCATAAAATGATAACAAATATAAAACATTCATCTCTCCCTCTATGTTCCTCAACTGCCATCCAGATCATCTCAAGCGGGATCTGGATTGTGAGTCCGATTTACAACCAGATGCAGTGTTTGGTACTAACCAATTTGCCTCCTTTTAAGAAACCATTTCCACAGATTTATAAGTTTTCTTCTTTTTTCCTTCGCCATCGGCTCACTCGTACGTTTCCATTTAGCAGATCAAAATGTTTGTCTGAATCCATCCGTGGGGCTCATGTGACAAAGGTTTTTTTTATTTTATTATTAGTGAACAACGCTATAAGGGATGAAAACACTAATCAATTTGACACAAAGTATTGGTAATGAAAAGTGAAAAACACTTTGGCTCATATTTCGCGGATATAAAAGAAAATCGACATATTCTAAATCACAAGCTGCATCTGCAGCTTCGTGTATGAGTCAAAAGCATAGACCGAAATCGGTTTCAATATAATCACCTTTATAACGACCAACATATATTTCTACAGATACATCTACATGTTGCAGAACTCGGCAAAGTCCCTTTTTGACTTATGGCTGTTTCTGCTTAGGTGTCCTCATACACCATAAGCCATTTTACACTGCCAAGCAGGCCACTTCTGCTGAGGAGAACAGGGCAGCCACAACACCGGGGACTTCATCCCCTACTCTTCTCGAATAGAGTGCGGATTTTTTTTCTTCCCACAGGGAACTAATGAACATATAAAATATATATTTTACAAGGGGCCTACTCTTTACATTCCTTATCCGAGAGCACTTGAAAGTCTAACCACTTGCAGATGAAATTACAAAGCTTAAAGACAGCACTTTCTCCTCAGTTATCAGTTTAAAATCCTGAGTGTTGATCTGGCTGGGGCTAGAACCCGCGAAAACTGTCAGCATCCTACATGAACGTGTCTTTTTGTAAAAGATATCATGATTACGAAACATAAGAAAGACAAATTATGATTATGAACTGCGAAGGACCATCACAGTAAAATTAAATGACAGTTCCTAGCTGTCATATAGAAAACGCAAAAGTAACGTGATCCTGGTAATATATCGCCGAGAATAATTATTTGTGGATCCCCTCACCATTTTTTTGAAAGATGAACACAGAAATTCAGCGTACGACTTTGCCTCTAAACTACGTGGAACAAGCTGAGGCAGGTGGGTCGTCCTACCTGCTGACCAAAGTCAGCTGGGCCTAGAACCCGCGAAAACTGTCAGCATCCTACATGAACGTGTCTTGTTTGTAAAAGATATCATGATTACGAAACATAAGAAAGACAAATATTATGAACTGCGAAGGACCATCACAGTAACTTAAATGACAGTTCCTAGCTGTCATCTAGAAGGCGCAAAAGTAACGTGATCCTGGTAATATTGGAATATCGCCAAGAATAATTATTTGTGGATCCCCTCGCCATTTTTTTGAAAGGTGAACACAGAAATTCAGCGTACGACTTTGCCTCTAAACTACGTGGAACAATCTGAGGCAGGTGGGTAGATCTCGTCCTACCTGCTGACCAGAGTCAGAGACAAATTGATCTCGTCCGAACTGTTAAGAAAATTCAAAATAAAGGTATAAATGTAAAATAGTTTCGAAGAGACAAAATCAAGCGTTTGATAGCAAATTGGAATCTTACGCCTCCGCGGGAAAATCCCAACTAGGAAAACAATAGCCGACAAGTGGCGCTTACTCTGGCTGATTTTAAGTTCATAGGATACTTACTAACTTGAAGCGTCTCCCTTAAAGTAATACAACTGGATAAAACGTACAGTAAAAGTACTCGTTTCTGGGTCATCAACAAAAGCTATAAGACCTAGTTACTCTTCGCCATCCTGTTATTTTACATTCACTTAACATTCTCAGCTCAAAGGGCCGGCATTTTAGATCAGCACTAATCTGTGCCAACAAAATAGGAGGTTCGCGACTCATGGCTTCCTACTTTTCTGCACACATTTATTACAGAAACGGACCTTCACTATGACAGCGTGTATTTTGGAAGTGGCAAAAGCTTATTCTTTCACAGGCGGCCCAGACTCGGAGAGTAAACAATTATAAGGATTATTATGGGAATCTCGATAACAAACTGAAAAAGATATTTACACGCAAAAGTTCTCAATAAAAAAGCCGTATTTTATTTTCGTGGTGACTTTCTCGCTTCTTCTGTGGTTATTTGCTTGACTGAATACGATTTAAGCGACTTCTCAACTTCCCGGGTTGTCACTCGCAGCCAAAAAGGAAAGGCTGGAAAGTAATTTTTAGCTTATCTCTCATCTCCCCGATAAAATCACACTTCCCCGGCATCAGTCACGCTCAAACTCCAGCGATGGCCACACGGATAAATTCTCTTTGACCAAGTTTCAATGTCCAGCAAATATTCATTGCTGAGAAACAGCGATAAATATTAGAATATTGAAAATCCTTCGAAGATCGCTTGCAACGAATTTGGACACGGCTGGTCAACCGTCTACTTGAGCCTCGATAGCCGTCTCCAAATTCTTTATAAGCGAGGCTCAGAGGGTTTTCAATATTTGAATATTTATCGTTGTTTCTCAGCAATGGATATTTGCTGGACCTTGAAACTAGGTCAAAGAGAAGTAAATTTATCCGTGTGGCCATCGCCGGAGTTTGAGCGTGACTGATGCCGGAGAAATGTGATTTTATGAGGCCTTCCAAGGGTTTTTGGCGACAAGCGAAATCGCTCCAAAATTGCAAAAAATGTAGCGACAATCTTGTTCTAGAACGCCGAACGCCGACAGAACCTGACGGGAAAAAATCGATCATTTGCGACAGCGACAATTCATTTTTAATTTCGCCAAAGCGACAAATTTCCACTTTGTTACTTCTACAGCGAAATGACCGGCCAAGCCAGCATGACTCTAAATCTCCTCTGACTCGTCAATCATAAAATCTGAAGTGAGAAGACAGAGCTTGTTCTTCAGAAATAATGACTCAATATTTGTTTGAAGCCATTTCCTTTAACAAATTCCCTTTCTTCTCGAAGGCAACTACCTATGGATAATCGTTCGGCCGAATCTGGTCTTCGGTGATGCTGCAACGATGAACGATTTCCACGATCGGATGGCATTTAACGCAGATAGCTTCAAACGCTCGTACTTCTTTTCCTTCAATGCGGTGTCACTTAACAACCTCGTTCCCAGGCTCTGGGAGGAAAAGAGAGAGAGCCTGGGTTCGTCGCTTAAATCTAGAATTTCCATTCCATGATTTAAAGTGCCCCTGTGACCAAAAAATCAATTCATATTTTTCTTTGGATTTCAAAACTATGTTAACAAAACACTAAGTGACCCACGTTTTAAGCCTTGATTTCAAAAAGACACCCCTTCATTTTAACTGTAATTTTCCTATTTAATGGTCCGCCATTACTAACACTATGTTCTTGAGAGAGCTGGATCGAGGAGAAAATGATGTCAAAGGCTCACTCGTTTAAGAATGCAATACGTGTGTACGCCGCAGAATTAATATGCAGCACGGGGGTTATGGGCTTTCAGACTTTTAAACTCACGCTTTGCATCTATAATAAGCTGCGTTCACACGCTGAAATTTTAAGCTAGTGAGCCTCTGACGTCACTTTTCCCTGGATCCAACCGTCTGAGGTCCAATGGGTCAGTTTTGAACGTGAGTAATGGCGGACCGTGAAATCCAAAACTTACACTCAAAGTAAACGGCCTTTGGATAAAAATCAAAGCTCACAATTTTGCCAGTCAGGTGTTAAGCAAACACACTTTCAAAATCTGAAGGAAAAAAGGAAGTGGTTTTTTGATCACGGGGGCACTTTAACGCGTCGTGGAAAAGATCGATTTGGCTTGGTCCGCTATTTTGAAAAAAAAAATCGAGATTGCGCAGAACGACCAGAAGTCCGTGAATCGCGGACTGTTAGCTACTGTTGAATTGGAACCAGCCAGAGCTCTCGATCTGCGGCGCTGGCCTAAAGGATCGCAGCTCTGGGAACGAGAATGCTCCCCCACGAGCCGGAATTTACGTAGACCAATCACAACGGACTTCCAGATTCTGGAAGTGCACTTTAGACCCTGACAAAATTGCAAGAAGATAGGCTTCGTGTATTGGGACTTAAATTCTTATCAAAAAGAAACTGGAGCATATAAATTTCATGCTTTGGCTTAAATGTTTGCCGCCCTTCACAGATTGAGTACGGTAGAATTCGTATGGTTGAAACATTTTGTTCCCGTGCGATTCAAACCTATTTGTGGTGTTCGCTTGGGCTTGATATCATATTTACATTTCTTTCCGCGCTGTTTCGTTTGAATAACCCCATTTTTTGTAGTCCTTCGATTAAACTGATTTAAGGTTTGCTTTATCTTTCAAATCGAAGAAACACTGAGTACGAACGATCGGTCGTAACACAAAAACATTAAATGAATTGTTAGAGACGATCATCGCCGAAAACAGCGTGAAAATTTCAAGGTTAAGCGTAATGGATTTTTTTCAAGCTTTCTGTTCGCTACTATCCTAGTGGTGTTAATTGCGCTTGAAGGTAATGGTTCTCGTGCAGTTCAAATAAACCCGCAGTACTTTAATATTTGTATTCGTATTTATATATTTCCACGGCGCCTTCATGCAATTTTACCAGTAGATGAAACGACACCATACCCTTACTAAGCACTCACATTTTGACTCGCGAGACTGCAAATGCATAACCCACCGAGGAAACAAAATTAATGCTTCTGAGGGAGAAGAAGTTGACGCATTGACACTCCCAGGGGAGATCTACACAGCACCTATCGGTTCGTAAGTAACCCCGCACGCGATTTCCAGATGACAGTTTCTTAGCAAAGAGAAAGGAATGTGTGGCTCGTTTCAGCAGACGTCCCTGGCGGAGGAACGCGTGATGAATCCTTAAGAGAGTCTGCGTGGGAGGCTATCTAGCCATTGGAGTCATTAGAAACTAAAGTGGTTGATCTTCTATTAAAAACAAGGAAGTTTTTAGGGGCGCTTACTCTTTTAATAACGTGGGTGTCAAATTACTCGTTATTTTTGGCGCGACATTTCAGCGTTAATTTATGATTTCACATGTGAATACGATGTTGCCATGGCAACTTTTTCTACAGTGGCAAAATGGCGTCTTATGAACGTAATTTGTCCAATCAAATGGTCTACAAGTGAAATTAGGGAATAATTTCTCCCGCGTTTTGTCCAAAATCAAATAATTTCCCGAGCCCTTTATTATATACTTTCACTCGTCACCATTTGATTATCGACACAAATTAAACAAAATTACAGGACGCAAAAATGAAGCACGTTTAGGAAACATTTGTATTGCAGCGAAAAAGCGACAGCGACAATTATCTCTAGCCAAACAGGCGACAGGTGGACTGGAAAATGAGCGACAAAGTGACATCAGAACCCCCCTTATTTATCAGCGAGATGTGAGGTAAACAAGAAATTACTTTCCAGCTTTTCCTTTATTTAGGTACGAGTGACAACCCGGGAATTTGAGAAGTCGCTTAAATCGCATTCAATTAGGCAAATAACCACAGAAAAAGCAAGAAAGTCACCACGAAAATAAAGTATGGCTTTTTTTTGAGAACTTTTGCACGTAAATATCTTTTTCAGTTTGTTATCGAGATTCCCATAAAAATCCTTATAAACTTTTACCCTCCGATTCTCGGCTGCCTGTGATTCTTTTAGCTTAAAGAAGTCACCCCAGCCTCAAAATCAGTAATCAGAAATTTTATTGAACCGAACTTTATTGTTGAACTTTATTGAAATGATGGTTAGCAAGACACTATTAATCATCTCAAGAGGTCAGACACAAGGAAATTTTAATAAAACAAGGTAAGTAGACATTACCCAAGGCTTTCCTTCTCTTTTCATTTTGTGTAAATGAATTACCATCTTTCCCTTCGATAATTTTTACCGTTTCGTCAGTGTTATCAAGACACATGACAAGGGCAAAACTAATTTATTTGCACCTGTACACTCCTCGCTGTTATAATTAAGCTACGTTCCAATAAAACGTCTTGTCCCTCACAGTCATGCAACAACAAAACTAGCTACTAATGCGGTTGTGATCCCAACTTTGACGTTATCAGCACGATGCATGATAATATAAGAAGAAGCTGACACACCTCATAACCGCCTTTAATTCACCGCAACATCGAGTTATGGGCGGAACTTTGTCACCAATTTCCCTCAGCATGACAAGTCAAAAGCCAAGATGACATTTCACTTTTATCATAAATAAAACAACGCCTTCATGTGGAAAAACGAGAAGGTTCAGACGCTTGATGAGAACAACTGAGAACAAATGCCAGTGAACATGACTACAACAATAAACGGATCCGCGAACTGCTACTTCGAGTGGTATCCCACAGTGACTGCGTCCAAGATTGGAGCAACGCTCGCTTACTGCCTTATATTAGTTGTTTCGCTGCTCGGAAATTCCTGTATAGGAATAATTGTTTACAAAACGAAAACTTTAAGGAAACCAATCAACATTCTCATAGTCAATATGGCCATGTCTGACCTGTTTGTTCCGCTTATCTTCATTCCCATGGAAATTACAGAGTTGTATGGATACTCCTGGTTTGTCAGTGGTGTCCTCGGCAATGGCTTGTGTAAGCTAATTCCATTTTTATTTGACGTCTCCTACACTGTGTCCGTCCAGAGCCTGATTCTGATAGCAGTGGGTAGATTTGGAGCTGTGGTGTGTCCTCTCCGTTCCCCATCGATCACTTCAAAACAGTGTCCTTTTTTTATTATCGCCTCATGGATCGTAGCGATGGTAGTACAAATGCCATTACTGCTTGGCTATAACCTTCAGGAAAACGGAGGAGAAGAATTCTGTGTTTTAAAGTGGGAAAAAGCCTTTGGACAATCCGCATCATCTGCTGACATTTTTCTTGTCTATCAAAGTGTTTTTTTGTTCACTCCATTCATTTTTTTAATCTTAATATACTCCATCATTCTTATTAAGCTCAAGTCACAAATGCTTCCAGGCGACCAATCGACTGATGCTAAAATAAAACGCAGGCAACAAAACAAAAACGTGTTGAAGTTGGCCATAGCTATCGTGTTGGGGTTATTTTTTTGTAAATTGCCCTTCGCTATTATAGCTCTTATGTATCTCTATGGCACATTTCCATGTGGATTCTCCCCATACTTGTTTTCTTCCTGGATGGTTTTAATCTCATATTGCGGCGTCAATCCTTGCATCTGTTTCGCGTTTTGCAGAAACTACCGTGAAGGCCTAAAGAGACTTCTGAAGTGTTCTTCTGATGCATCGTAAACTCAGCCTTACCCGTAGTCAATCGCATTTCAGAAACACTAATGTATTTTTTCTTTTAAAGAAACAATCAATAAGCAAAAAGACTGAGTGGATGGTTCGCTAGAGATGATTTCCCATGCTAAATAAAGGAAAAATGCTGAAAAAACCCAATAGCGAAAATATTTTAGTTTACTGAATCCTGTCTGTTGTGCAAGTAAAGTATATAATCAATCTTTTTTTTTAAGGTAACTAGTTGCAAATTTACGTAGTTTCGTTGAGACATTGCTTCTAATTACATGCTAAGAATTCAATTGACCCTGAATTTACTTTAACTAAAATAGAGCAAACAAAATTTGAAAAAGAGGACTGATTTTGTTGCAATTTAGGACCCTTGCTTTTCAATATTCATCCGCAAGTGGTTTTGCGTTTGTATTATGGATTGCGAGAAACTTTTCGTTTTCAGTTTTTCTTTGCCGTTAGTTTAAAAAATGACGGAAAACCCCGGGGATAACTCGAAAACTGTAGGATATGAAATTTAAATCAAAGACAAACAAGCTTGTTTTGTGTATTTGACGATTAAAGCCCTGGTCAAACGGACTCGCAAGAAGTCGCAAGTAGCCACAAGTTGAACCTGCGTAGAGACTTGCGTTGGGTGGCCAAACGGACTCGCAAGTTCCCTCGAAAGTACACGCAAGTCGCAAAAAACAAACTTTTTTTTTGTGTGTGTGATTGGTCAATCAACTTGCTTTGACTTGGGTTGGGTGGTCAAACGGTGAAAAACTTGCGTCGACTTGCGGGAAAATTTGATCTCGACCAAAGTGAGCGCAAGTCATCGCAAGTCAACGCAAGTGCACGCAAGGCCTGGCCAAACGGAGTCGCAAGTAGACGCAAGTTGTGAACTTGCGTCTACTTGCAAGTCCGTTTGACCAGGGCTTAACATTTATTCGCCGAAGGCGAGTTGAATATCGGTGAATAAAAACCGAGACGAAGAGTCAAGGTTTTTATTCACCGATATTCACCGAGCAATGAGGTTAGTAATTGTTTTATAGTATATTTGTTGTGGTTTAATTTGATTTTTGGTTTAAATTTTCTCAAACCAGTTTGTTTTTTTTTTCAAACCAGTTCAATTATTGAAGTAGGGTGCAAGGATGACGCAGTGGTGAGAACACTCGCCTCGAGGACACGGCCTGCGGCCATTTTGAAAAAAAAAACGCTTTGCTAATTATCTCGTAATCACCTTAAGTACCACCAATCAGCGCAGAGAATTCTCATTAATCGCCTACGTAATTATACTAATGCTATATCCAATAACTACTTAAATTACAAATATATTTAGCTTTTGGAAAACCAAAATTCCAGCTTCTTATCACACTTTATTGATTCGACTATCTCGAGTGTCTAAAACCTCCCGAACGAGCTCAAGGTAGTAGCGAGAGTCAGCGCTTCAAAATGGACGCGATTTTATATAGCTCTCGGTTTTCTTGTGAGAAATCTTCTGAAACAAAGGCAAAGTAAGTACTTCGACTAAAAGGAAACATGACATGAATATGCATTAAAACATTGTGTGGACGCCAAAGGCATGTGAAGTGTGGGGATATAGAAGAGGTGTATATAATAAAGATTATCGTTTGAGGAAACTAATTATTAATGATTTGAACATTTGTGGGGAAAAATCAGAGACTGAATGGGAGTATTATAGTTATTATTAGTGTGATTATTATTCATTTATTTTTTAGAGAAAAGAATAAAAAAATAAATTCAATATAGGATGACTATTATTGCATTAAGTGCGATTAAATTCATCTATTAATTTCAAATCTCCTACGAAGTTTTTGGCTAACCCTAGGCCTAAAACTCAACTTTAGGCCTAGTCAGGCCTGGGTTTTGCCAAATTGAGGGTTTTGGATTACTTTCTTCGTTTTCGAGTCTTAGGGTCTAAGGGGGTCTTAGGGCCGATTTACACGATACGATTTTGTCGCATGCGACAAGCTCACGACAGGCCTACGAAATGACTTACGATTGTCACAGCGTTTTAAAACATGTTTTAAAATGCTACGACATTTTTTCTGACGTACACAACAATCGTAAATCATGTCGTGGGCCTGTCGTAAGCCGTTGTTGCATGCGACAAAGTCGTACCGTGTAAATCGGCCCTAAGGGATCTTTATTTTCAACCCAGGTAGGTAGGGGTCAGCGGCCTTCCGCAAAAAGTCGAGAAAAAAGTCGAGCAAAAAGTCAGGAAAAAAGTCAAAACGCAGGTAAAACTTCGAAGGAGATTTGAAATGAAAAGAGCAATTTTATGGCACTTAATGGGCTCCGTATGAGGGACAGATTTTGTACACACAGCTTCAGCGTTTTAACTTCTTTATTCTGGCATGGAACTTCAGCACTGCCGTTGCCGGCAGCCAACTGTCTCTCAAGCTACTAAGAACTGACGTTTAATTAAATATGCTCTTGCTGAGCTGTGATTGGTTAATTAATACATTTCCTTTGAAGAATAAAGGACCATGAGGTGACAGCCTGGGTGTATGATTACGTGCCCCGGACGTGGCACCTAAACTAATCTTATAAGTGAACGTCCCAAAAACTTACAAGGTTCGCCTGAGTACTGTGAGTAAAGTACTTTCGAGAGTTATCTTTCGGTGCCAAATACAACTATGGCTGCTCAAAGAGCTCGAAAAGTTACACAAACGTGATCCCAAAACTAACAGCAACAAAGGCGGAAAAGCTTGTGGTAAATACTTGCGGTACTGAGATACTTCAGCCTAGCTAAATTCGAGTTAAGTGAATTGTTGGATGAAGTGATAGCAACGGAAATATAAAAATATCTGCGGTACGCAGTTTAGCAGATATTTGTTTTCCGCACGTTTCGTTAAGAATCTGTTCGTGCATTCCAGCACAATTCATGTCCCCGATGAATTGATGGTACTCGTATTTGCATACGAGCTATTTGATATAAATAGGGTGTTCATTGTAGTGGTTCTTCCTTCAGGTCGAACGCTAAGAACGACAACTTCACTTAATTTTTTGTCTTTGCTCATCTTTTATTTTCTGCTACTTATTTGCTTTTTATTTATAGTTTTAAAAGTGTTCAATTTACAGCTGCTAATAGTTAGTGATAATAGGCCTATACCCCTTTTTTACCGATAGGTTCATTTTACGATATCACGATATCAAAGGCTGCAATGTATAATGGCAATATCTCGACGGCTTCTTATTGATTTCGTTTTTTAGTGTGGAGAATATGGCCGGCTCAGCGTAAGCTGCAAGTCTAGGGATAGCGCCCAGTCGTGTAAGAGGTTGTGCCGCTACCAAGGATAAAAGATCTCTTGTTGGAAGGCCCAGGGCAAGCCATCCTATACAACACGAGGCAGTCTGTTTTTGTTGGCTGCCCAGCGTTTAGAATTTTAGCATTACGGCTGAAGTTTATCTGAATTATTTATTCCTGTTTTCCATATTTTCTTGCATTGTGCATCACCACGTTACTCACTTAGAATAAGCTAATTGGCCGATTTTGTAGAGGGAAGGAATCTCTGTTGCCATTTGTTGCTATGGCATGTTCGCGCGCTTTGTTGTTACTAATTATCTATGCAAAAGCCATTTAGGCAATGTAAGCCATTTAGGCGATGTTAATAACTTGGATCCCGCTTTCGCTGCTCTCTCGCAAATTACGCGCTTGTGTCCATAATTTTAGCCAACTTTGGCCTCTTTATGTGTGTGCTTTGTAATAGCCCGCGCAATTGAGGGCGGTGTGGATCCATTTACTCACACGAGGTGTGTTCTTGTTTTAGTGTTTTACAGATGTATTCAGTAAAGGGATCTGGTCCGACGACAGGGAATTGGAGGATCCTGAAATGGTTGTTCTAGTCAAAGAGCTGAAAAGCCTTCCGAAGTCCTCAAAGGCGTTGAAAAGGACGCCCACGAAAGGAATCTCTGCTACTACTACTACTACTATTCAACAGTGGACTCCACTCAAGAGAAGGAAAAAACAATCGATGGTTTTCACAGTGACGTTATCAAATTCATACATCAAAATCGCAAGGTCTTCTAAATTTTTATCTAAAGGAGGTTGAAGATGACCTAGAAATGATTTTTTTTTCAAGTTTCTAGTTCCGTGACGTCATTGTCACCTTGCGTGATACCATAATACAGAGCCGTTGGGTTCAAATAAAATGTCTATCCCTATGAATCTCAGCAGTTTGAGCCTTTCAAGTTCATTAGGAGATGTGTTCATACACATGTATATTATCTCATGAGCGAAAAGTAAGATTTTTCATCGTAAAGTGAACTCCAGACGTTGTCGTTGATTTCCCGGCTGCCATGTTGGTAACCACATGGCGTCACCAAACAAAACTCAATAAAGTTAGTTGCGTGGAACGGGAGAGGACAAAACGCGGAGCCCTACTCCATGGAGTACTGTTGATGCACGTGTAAGCAGCATCTGAAATAGTAAGCACTATTTCAGATGCTGCTTGCACGTTCATCAACAGTACTCATTCGAAATAGTATTTTTAGGGTACTCCATTTGGGTACTCCATAGAATACTCCATGGAGTAGGGCTCCGCGTTTTGTCCTCTCCCGCGTGGAAAACCTCGACAAATCACTCAGAAACGATGTACTGCGCAGACCTGAGAACTGGAGAGGAGGCTAAAAGAAATGCTTCCTACAACATCCTAAATTCTTGACGATTTCGAATTAAATTTATCTTTTGTTGCGCGACAGTGTAAACTATCTATGAAATGATAAACAGAGCATGCTCTGATCTTATACCGCGCATCTTAATTCCTCCATTTTCCTTAAAGAGCTGTTAATATTATGTTTTTCTTAAATTTGTTTTGTAAACATTGTCTGTTTTGTAAACATTGTTTTCCTAATCCTATTTTTTTCAAATGTGTTCATAGGGAAAGAAAAAATCCTACAAATTAGCAAGCAAACGGCAAGTTTTCCTTGTCGCGTCACGCAAAGCTGATTATACTTGAAGTCAAGGTAAACAACATGGCGGTCGGTAGTCGTTAAGAAGCGTAAAACATAGTTTGAAGTGGACTTCTAACTTTCATTATGCCGAAGAAAACGGGCAAGAAGAAAGCGAAAAAAAAATCCAGCAAGACCAATCAAGACAATGTGGCGTCAGTGCAGTTTGGAAGCATTCCTAACCGAACGATGGTTCAGCAAATGGCTTCAGAAAGTTTGAGTGTCGCAGGCGGTAGCCGGGGCGGTCATTCTTCGAGAGAAAGGGTAAGACTCATAAGCAAAAAAGACAAATTACGACATGTCGTAAATCAATGATTTTGCATTCATCAAACTGTTTCAAAAGTAGAATTAGAGCCACAAGGATGACGTTCACTTCCTGGGACCCTACAGATAGAGTTTTAGATAGGGCTGGCAGGAAATTGGAAGTGGAGTGTGCATTTATTACATGAGATGTATTATGTGTATGTATATGTATGTAACAGCTATTGTCCGCTCCTTACCGGTACTTTTCAGGGCCATTGATACACACAGCAGAACAGGTAAAAACTTTAAGAATCAAGTAACAAACAATTGGCTATTTACAAGCTGTTACAAGTGCAGCCAGTCAAGGACAGTCATAAGTAAGATTTCGGTTGCTTATTAGAAATCCTGACCAGTTTAGACAAACTTCGTGGCTAGTGGCTTATAAACATCAGGTCCCTGTTGGTGGAAGATGGATGATTATATCCTTTGGAAAGAGAATTTATCCAGTGGAAAGCAATAATTAAATTTTAATTTTATTACTTAATCCAACATACCATAGATGAGTGGTCAGACTCCTGTGAGTGGAGACTCCTGAATTCTACCAGAAAATTAACATAAGAATAAAAGAGGACTATGAAAGACAGCGTGAAAAGTGCCACAACAGATAGACAACCAACAAGTAAATTATTACATGAACTATAGACTCTTTCAGTTAGATTGTATTGTATCTACTATGTTATACCCACGTCGGTGTAAAAAGGCATTCATATGGATAGCAATTAATTTTATATCCAACAGATCCCTTAACTTATTTTGATAGTACAGTCCAAACCCTATTAAATGGTTACCCATGGGAAAATGGATAGTGGCCGCTTAATAGAGGTAAAAACAATAGAAAAGCCCTCATCAAGACTTTGATTACTGGCCAGCTAATAGGGGTGGCCTTTTAATAGGTGGCTGCTTAATAGAGGTTTAACATTACATGTATATCTTCTGGATAGTGCAGTTGATTAAGCACTATTCACCTCTCAAACAAGGGAAAAGGCATCTGCACTGTATTGGTGAAATATAGACAGTCTGTGATAGCCTTAAGTAAGATAAGGTAAATATTTTGGATGTTTTACATGGCAAAGGGTTGCAAAATGCAGTGGCATAATATACATGTATTGCAGTGTAACTTTTGCCTAATGGAACTGTAGCCCTAAATTTGGGATTTTCTGCGAAATATGTAGAATTCCATGAAGTATCCTGTTTTTATTTATTTATTTATTTATTTATTTATTTGTGTGCAGCTGTCACAAGCCTTATTTGATGCAGAAATGCAAAACAAGAGGAAGTTCATGAAAGGAAAAGTCACATCAAGAGCATATGAGCAACTTACACCACAGGAAATTAGAGATCTAAAGCTGGTGTTTGATGTTTTTGACACAGACAAGAGTGGGTTAGTGTCCTTTACTGTCACTAAAATGAATGGAGATTTTAGAACATAAATTAACGCTTTCAATCTTGAGAATGAGATTTATTGGTTATTTTTACTCTGTTTCACTCCAGATGAATGAACTCATCAATGAGGCCGCTTCAAGGATGAATCGGTCAAAAGGCTGTTGCCTATTGTCAACTGTTACTTCTCTGTGTTTTGGTCATTTATAAATTTTCATAAAATCAATGCCAAGTTTCAAGTAATAAACAATACACAACCTACAGTGTATGAAATCAATTTCTATTGTTGACTACTGTATGTAATTACAGAACACTGAATAGGATCTTGGGAAATTGAAGAAGTGTGTGTTGAATCTGAGTTTGTTTATTTTTAAAACAATTTTAGCTTCTCTGAAACACTGTTACCAGTAATTGGATGACTATCACTGACCAGTAATATGCAAAATTTAAACTCATTACCTTGTTTGCCTTCATTTTTTTGCATACTATTCCTTACAGAAGTTGGATGCTGATACGGTGTAATTTCTTGAGACTTGGCAGGAATTGAACATGATAGTAACTGCGAAAAAAAAAGTTTTACTAGAGTTAATTTGGAGTGCAGGGATGGCACAGTGGTGAGAGCACTCGCCTCAGTGGGAGGTTTTTCTCTGGGTACTCCAGTTTTCCCTGATCTGCTCAAAAACCAACCTGACAAACCTATGAATTTATAATAGTTATAACAATACAAGAGGACAACAAAGTCCCTGCAAACGTCACCTTGTGAATCTGATCTCTGAATTGGCTGCCTTACTTCTCCACTTCTTTGCAGATATTGCAGTTCCTCATGTTAATTACCCCTTGTCAACTTTTCAATCCAGTCATCAGCTGCAAAACCTTCTGGCAACTCTGAAATAGTATTGATCACTTACCCCCTGGAATACTAATTTTTAGTCTGTCACAAGATTACTTTTCAAAATGAAAATATGTATACAATGTATGTTATTCACCGGCCTTGGTCAGTCCATATAGGGAAATTCTGTGCTCCCTATACGGACCGAGGCCGGTGAATAACCTGACATGTTTATTTTAATTTTTTCTAAAAAGATGTGCTGGCTGGGAAACATTGCTTAAGGCTGGCCTGTGATGCTTATTATCAAAAGAGAAATATGAGGCAATACCACAATGATCGGTTGATTCTGTTCACAATATTAATGTTTTATCAATTTTTAAAGTAGCACTGTTTACTTTTAAAAACATTTAACAGGCTTCAACAAACTTATTTTTGGTCCTAACACTGACACATCACCCAAGCTCACGCAACCTCTAGTGAGGGTTAGGATTCTGCCCAGGTTGGCAGGCAAGGTAGAAAACTCTGTCCTACTCCCAGAGCCATTTGGATTGCAGAATTGCGCTCGCTCACTGAATGAGAAAAAAATGATGTGATTGTTATGTTGTTGACGGGGTGAAGCCAGAAGAAACAATGGAAGCAGAGCCTTGTCTCAGATTGGCTATTCACATCAAAAGCTCAAGACACTAATCACCAATCACCATTCTCTGTGTGTTTAATCAGGTCAATCGATGCAAGGGAGCTCAGGAAGGCAATGAGAGCTCTAGGATTTAAGATTTCAAGAGAATCTATCGAAGAAATGATAGGTGAGCACTGATTTGTGATTGTAGTACCGGTAGTCATACCCAGACAAATAGATTGAATTTCCAGTGTGGATACTTCCTGCCTTTCTTGTCATATTATAAGCTGTGATTCTTTTCCCTCTTTTTCAGCTGATCTTGATGCTGACAAATCTGGGTACGTATTTGAAATCAATGTCATTCCTATTTTCCTGACATATCGATGACCAATTACCTTTATGTACAATAAAAGCTTTTT
>NC_090888.1:27822890-27827890 GCF_036669925.1 Montipora capricornis | reverse complement strand
TTTGAGAAAACAGGCACCGGTCACACTGATAAACAGTGGAAATTAGAAAGGGGAGAGAGGGAGGGAAAAAGCCGCTAAAAGCTCCACACAAAATTCACCTTCTTCCTGTCACACCGATGAATAAGCTGTACCACGCAGAGCACAAGGAATCCAAAGCATGCGCAAATATAACAAAAACACTGTTAACAATTGACTGCAGTCACTCCTGGTCGTTAGCTCAGTTAAACTGCACTTAGCCTCATTTAACAACTGCGTCACGACGTGGAGGTGGGGTGCCTGAGCCATCCTGGAGCTTCCTCTATTGGCAGGCAGCTCCAAGATGGAGACTGCACCAACGGCTGGCAAAACCTGACAAACCAGCTATGAGCGCCCATGCCCAAGCTGAAGGACTTCCGAGACTTGGAGAGAAGGGGCTCATGACCCCCCAAGCCAGAGCCCCAAACACCCACAATTCCGACACCACCCAACAACCACAGAACTGCTAACCATGCTAACTGACTGGAGAACCGCTAACAGCCTGTAGAACTGCGCCAATGTGCAAACCGCAAACTGCTCATAAAAACATGGAAGCCTCCAGTGGACCAGTAGACCACCATCAGTCATACAGCCTGCACTGGTGCATGTGACTGCTACCCCAAGGCTGTGACACTGGTATACTGCTTAAAGCCTGTAACTGGCCATTAACCCAAAGGCCTGGTGCACAAAGACCACGAGGCACAAAAACACCAAGCCTGTACACTGTTACGCTTGAAAAAAGCCAAGCTCAAAGATTGCTACACGCATAGACTGTGACATTAGATGCCGATAAGCTATAAGAGATCGCACTTGAGCATAGAGACAATCGCTGGACGACTAAGCTCTACCAAGAACCATGCTGCCTGCACCTATGTGTAAGACTGCTGACCTGCCAGATGCAGCAGTGGTATACCACTGAAAACCATGTGCCTGTGTTTTGTGTGAGTAACTGCTAACCCAAAGGCCTGGAAAAAACTAAGCTTGCACGCTGATACGCTTCCCAGCTTGAAGACCGTTACACACATAGCCAGCTATGAGCTAAAGGATATAGTACTGAGAGTACCACCAATGGTTAGACAACTTCTAGGTTCCACCACGATCAATGTATGACTGCTGGGCCGAAGGCCACAGACACTGGTATATCGCTGTGAACCATGCAAGCCTGTGCTTTGGTGAGTGACACTTAGGTTGCAAGTTGGACAACTGCTACACGCGCAGACACCTACGAGCAACAGATGGCCTGGAATGTGAAACCAATGACTAGAAGACTGCTAAGCCCTGCCAAGCCCTATGCAGCTGTATGAATGACTGCTGAACTGTGACACAGGTGTACTGTTGTGAACCATGCAAGTGTTTGCATGGGTGACAGAGCTCTAACCTAGAGGCCTATAAACACAAAGAAGATAAGGTGTAGCGAAAAACAACCTAGTATGTACGCCAGTATGCTTAAAAACAAATACCGGTATTGCAAAAAAAAGGCTTCCACAACACCCACCAATAACGCTGTAAAATGTGCGACAGGAAAACAACAAAATGCCCAAACTACCCTGAACATCCCATACGCTGACCGAAATAAAAAACTGTGCATGTCACAAACTAAGCACCAACGCCATAATGCCAAAAGGCTACCAGCACACACACCAACAATGCTTATAATGCTACAACGACAAGCACATGCAAGAAAGGAAGAATTGCACAATGCCCTGCCAGATCAGAAATTACAAACTTACCATGCAAAAGTAAGTTGACAGTCTCTTTCAAGTCTCAATTCTCGACTCGATCCTCAATTCTCCTGAGGATCGAGCATCGAGAAAAGACAATTGAGAATCGAGTTGAGAATCAAGTCAGATAGATAGATAGATAGATAGATAGTTTATTAAAATATCGAACATAGCAGTCCACAGACTGAATTGCGTTACAATTACTTAAAATTAAGATTAAATAAATTCTAAAAATATAAATACTAATTGAAATTAAATTAAATAAACATTTCTATAAAATTCGAAAAACTCTCTACATATAACTATGTACAAACTAGTCTAAAAAATTATGTACACATACTTGGAATAAAAGTGTTCTTAAAACGATTTGTATGTGTACGGGGCATGGCATAAGCCCTGGACTGTCTTAGATTATATCTGTGTTCTCTCTTAGGAGCTAAGGCAGGCAAAAGTTTGTGATCCGGGCATGACGTAATAGACTCGAAAAGCTTACTACACAGAGCTATGCGTCTAGCATGCAAGGTTACTAAATCGAACCTGACCAAACATTCTGAATGCGACGCATAAGGACAAATGATGGAGAGCACTCTCTTTTGCACTCGTTCCTTGCCATTTATCACAATTGGTGAAAAATTGTGTGTTCCTTTTAAAGTCAATGCGCATCTCCTTGCATTTGTCAGCGTTCAGTTCCATCCTATTTTCGATCGACCACGCCTCAACAGTGGAAACTGCGCTTTGTACATCACTAGTCGAACCTCGCAGTATCGTTTGGGCGATAGTCGTGTCATCTACGTACTTCCAAGTGAGCGCATCGACCTCGAGATCCTTGATCATTAATAAGAACAACCAGGGACCAAGCTTGGTCCCCTGTGGCACCCCGGCGGGGACTAGGCCCCATTCTGACCGGCAGTCAGATGACAGCTTGACACGTTGTTTCCTGTCTGACAGAAAGTCCAGCACCCAAACGCGAACCCACCGTGGCATATCCAAGGCTTCAATCTTTCTGACCAACAGATTGTGATCAATGAGATCGAAAGCCTTACCATAGTCGAAAAGTACCACTCTAACAGCCACCCCCGTGGCGTCAGTGGCTTGTGACCAGTTATGTACCATGGATATCAAAGCGTACAAGGTGGAGGATCTTGGAATACCGCCATATTGGTTCGGGTCTATAATCTGCAACACCGCTGGACCGACGTATCTGAGTACCACAAAATCTTTCACAACCTTAGAGATAGCGGGTGTCAAAGAGATAGGACGCAGGTGCTTAGTAGCATATTCCACGGGTTTTTGCTTTGGGAGAGGCACCACATCCGCAAGCTTTCAAGGGGCAGGAAGCCTTTGTTCTCTAAAGCTCGCGTTCAGTATAGATGTGATAGGCTTGACATCATTTCGGTATCGCCGGTATTGTTCCATGTCTCCATGGTGGAAGGCGTGTTGACGGAGCTTAATGAGGTTCTTGAACTGCTCAGTAACCCAAGGGGGATCATTCAGGTGAAGTCTGACGTGTTTAACTGGCATTAAGTGGTCAAGACCAATTTTGACAAAATCCGTAGACAGCGCCAATTTAGCCTCGCAGTTAGATGCTTCGCTAACCGCTGACCAGTCGATAGACGCGAGGAAACGCCTAAGCTCTGACTTGCGACTGGCCCAGGTGCCCGCTTGGAAAAGGTTCTTCTACTTGGGCCTTCCCTTGGAGCACGAGTTGTTGGGTGTACGATGACGACATTGTGATCCGATAGACCAAACGGTGGTAAAGTCTCTACAGAGTTTTTATTGTACAAATCTGGTTGATTGGTTAAGACCAAGTCCAGGATCTGATCACCCCTAGTGGGCTTGTTGACCAGTTGCCGCAGTCTGAATTGTGCAGCTAAATGATTCACCTTTAACCTATTGAAATCCCCGCAGAGTAGAATCCCGCAACCTGGGAATTCACCCTCAACAGTTGTCAAGGTTGCTGATAGATAGTCTAACAAAGCAGTGTCTCTGGCACTGTCATTGAAGAAAGGATGGTATATTGTGGCTGCGACAACACAGGGTATCCCACGCGGGAGTCTTTTTGGTCTTAACCACGCCCAAAGAGCTTCAAACTCAGGTTCTTGTAAGTGATCAAGAGATCTACATGTATATTCAATCGAGTTCACTATATAGAGCCCAATCCCTCTGTGAAAATCCATGGTGCGGTTTCTAGGAATAAACGAGTATCCAGGAATGTGGAGGTGGTTTCCGCTGATGGTGTCCCTCAGCCACGTTTCGGTAATGAACCCTAAATTTGGTTTAAAGTCCAGGATGGTAAAAGCAAATCAATCAAAGCAATCAAGAATAAAAATGAGCTGGTCGCCTGACTGATTTCTTGACACACTAATGCAACTGGGAAGATGAATAAAAGAAAAGCCTGCCAAAGTTTCTCGGCAAATGTTGTTCAGGAGTAACGCAGAAAACCAAGCGAGTTAAATAGCCCTCTTTCAAATCCGGTTGCTGAAACTGGGAAAAATCACAACAAATGACACTATTTCTGTGCGATTGCGGAGGAGATGATTATTCTTCCACCATATGATCGAAGCAATTTTACTCAACAATCACACAGACTGAAAACAGTCTTCAAAACTATCGGACCGGCGTGGTATTTTAAGTTTACTCCGTAGGCTTCGAGAGAGTGATCAGCCCGACAATTGAGCTGTAGCCTAGCTTGTTAGTAAAAATTACTTCCGTAGTATTTCAAGATAGGAAAGTCTTTGAAACTACATGTATTCGACTGCGAAGGATATAATTATTCTTTATCCGTAAGATCGAAGCACACTAGACAATCAAACGGACTGTAAACAGTCTTCAACACTTAGTATACATCAGAGTGGGATTTCAAGTTTACTTCGTAGGTAGTTCATAGACCTTATTGGATACACGTCATCAGTAACACTGCAGTAGCAGACCTTTCTGGAAACAAAATCTCCTCTGTATACATGTATGTTAATTTCAGATTTACAAAAACTGTTTCTTTGAACGTAAAACTATTCCGAGATGACTCACTCAAGACCCCAAGTTTCATTGCCCTGCCTTGTTTGTTTATTCCCTACCAAGAAAAATCAACAGTCACTGCGATCAGGTTAAGTGGGGAAATATTATTTACCAAAAAGGCAAGAGAAGAGAAAAAGACAACATGTTGCCCTCATACAAACTCCCAACTCGAGGTATCAAAAGTTGGATGGAACAGCTTTTGCTACATGTACTTCGTCCTGCGATGATGTTGTTCTTGGTTTGCTCACA
>NC_090888.1:27810390-27817890 GCF_036669925.1 Montipora capricornis | reverse complement strand
ATAGCTTTTTTTCAATAATTGCTGGTTGAGACTGAGTGAGTGTCAATTGATTCCAATTGAAACAGAAGATGATCAATGAAAACAACATACAAAGAAATATTTTAAGGTAGAAAACCTACAAGGATATCAATATTTCAAAAATTCGGGGAATATATGAAAATATGTAACTCGGTTGCTAAACAAAGATAAATTAAGCTTTCACTTGTTTACTGACCCATCTCCTGGAATATCCTTGATCTTCAAACCCAGAGCCTCCAGCTGATTGGAGAAGCTGGCAAAATTTTCGTCTTCCTCCAGATACTCTTTCGCTTTCCTTTCTTTCTTCAAAGCACTTCGCCTCACACGATCGTCTCGTTTCCTTTCGAGTTCTTCCTTACGATGGCCCTTGGATTGTTTCTTGTTTCCACCTTTTTTTGTCATGAATTAAAAATCTGCGATAAATATTGCGAGATTTTACTCTGTTTACTTGCAAAACAGGATGTTAACTTCCTGTTTGTTTGACTACTGTATCCGCGAAAGACTTGAAGTTACAAAGTGATCATGAAACTGGAATACAAATATTGCCAAAAATGCTAAAAATAGATTACGGTATATCAAATAGTGCATTTGCCCGAAGTGGTGCAATGTAAGGTGTCACTGTTCGGTACTAATTACACCAAGTGGATAACTCTCTACTGCAGTTAGAACTGACCACTAAGGATTTTTTCCACTAATGCCAGGGCACAGGACTTCCAAGCAAGCAATCCGCCGATTCACTGTGGAACGTTATGCACCTGTCACGTAAACCCCCACTCCCCCCCCCCCCCAGGGAAACATGGGGCATGCGTGGGACTTCATGGGGTCTTTGACTCTTTGCCTTGCCCAAGGGGGTGGGCGATTAATTCATTTTTGCGTTGCCTTCCCAGAGGCGAGGTGGGGGATCAGTACATTTTGGCCTTTGCTTTTCCCTATGGGGTGGGGGATTAGTACATTTTAGTCCGTTGCCTTGTCCGAGCAAGGAGGATTAAGGACACTTTAATAACCCAATTGGAAAGGGGTCAGAATATGCATAGGACGAAGTAGCAAGGATTGACAGGCCTACACAACTCCATAAAGGTTGAGACTTTTGTACCGTATTTTCGGTCTTTGACCTCTTTAAAGCTTTGCTCGTACGAACATGTCTTTTTGGGAATTTCCCCTTTGAGAAAGATATTGGAGGTGGCTCTTTGAAAATTTGCCGTAGAGAAGGCTGCTTTTGTATTAAGTGCCAATTTTTTGATAAAACATGTTTAAGGTTTGGCACTGCCGGGCGATACTGAGTCACAAAGAGCAAGAAATCCTTAGGGATTTAATTCCTTTGCCTCTGCGCTGATTCCCTTTCTGTGAATTTGATGTCTGATAGTAGTGCCTCAATCAGACGTTTTGGATAGCCTCTAGCACGGAGACGTGATTTGAATTTGTAAATGTTCTCTTCAAAAGTTGTTCTTGAAGAATTAGTGCGTAGAAGTCTTAAGGGCTTCGCCCATCATGAATCCTTTTTTGACTTCTGAAAGTAATACTGCGGGTTTAAAAAAGGAGTTTTTTTGTCCCCTTTAGGTGGGGGATTATCCTCATTTTGGTAGGGATTAGACCCAAAAATATAACACCTGTATGTAGGGCATTATCCTTGTTTGGTTTTGCTGTGTGGCTAATGCCCCATGTTTCCCCGGGGTGGGGAAACAAGAAGTTCCTATCCTGGTTTTGTCATTCGTAAGTTTATACTTGGTGCGAAAATAACCAACTAACACCCCACTCTGGCAAGATTGAGGTGATGTTGCTCAGCACGAGAAATCAGATAGGTCCTTGCTCGTGCGCTCTTGGGATCGGAGGTTCTAATCGTAACATGCTTACTGGGTTTGACGGTCGATCACAGGCTTACATGGATACCGCATGTCCTGGAAATAAAGAAGAGCTTTGCAACTAAGTTAGACTTGTTGAAACAATCCAGGCTCTTACCGACGAAGGTTTACACGAATTTTGTTTTTACGTAGTTTTGCCTTCTGTACAGTATGGTCTATTCTTGGGGATGCTTGTAATAGCTCGGAATTTTTCGGTTCTATCGAACGATTAGTACACTGTGGAGCGGCTAGAATTTTTTATTTTCAACTTGCCAATGGACATGACGTCATGTGACGTACTGAACATGACCACCGACCTACTCTGTTTTCAACAAGGCACACAGTGGGATCTTGCGCACTAGCATTGTTGTCCAAGGATATTTATTTTAAACGGTTCAAAGGCTATTCCTTGAGAGGGGATGATTCACTGCTGGTACCAAAATTTAACACTAGATTGTAACAACGCCCCAATCACAACCCGTGGCACACCATGCCGGATCTGTGGCCGTGTATGTGGCTCGGACTTTGGACTTCAGCCCAGAGCAACATGCGTGTCCACCGTTGACACTTGTTCATTTCAGCTACAACTGATGGCCTCAAACCATCAACTCAATTTGTGCTTTGTTAATGTTATTCTCGAGTTCGAGAGACAACCTATGATGATTATGTCATTTTGCCCCTTAAAAACAACATTTAGAAAAACTGCATGCTCTCTTCTTCGATCAATCAGCGTTCAGTAAATCATGATTGGCTAAATATGTTACGCTTTACTCGAATGTTGATTCCGAAACCGTTGCTCTGGACATTTACTGCCTGCCAGTTGAAATGCAACTAAAGGTTTGTCTGTGACAGCGAGTGAGATGCTGCCGCTTTGAGCTTGGTGTGCCGCAAATGGCAGACACTTGTTGCAGACAGAATTTTTCGACGAAAAGCGCATTTTATAGGTGGCTTTCTTCCATTTATGACTGGAACAACGCGTCAAAGAAGTTTAGAGCAAAGTAGTTTGTTATGTATGATATCAAAGAGTGCTTTAGGTGCAAAACTAAATACAATCATGCTTCTAGATTTCTTTATATTTATTTTATTTTATTTTATTTTATCAATTTGTCAACAAAGGCAAGTGACAACACAATAGAACATTAAGTCCCCTACAATGTGTATCACCCACCCAACTCAAACCAACCCAACCCACACAATGAACATAAAAACTAACTACACCAATCCCTCCCCGCTGGTACTTTCTAAGAAAAAAATTAAAATAAAATAAAAAATCAACAAAAGCATCTAACTAAATTGTTAATTCTATGACATTTACAGCAGACAAGTTTGAACGTAGAGCGTCATCAGCAAGGAATACAACACGTAATCTAGTGAAGTAGAACGTATTTAACTTATTCTTAAAAACATTAACATAAGATTCAGATTTTAGATCAGAAGTTATGAACGGGAAACATCATTTAAAAATAACAGAAACAAACAGGGGGTTTAAGTAAAGATCAAAACGTTCTCGATTCTGATTGGCAGAATGTACTTAAAAGTACTTGCAGATAGCAAATAAATCGCAACCTCTAAATTGCATTCACTTTCGTACACTTATTAGAATAATTAAACTATTTTGATCACATTATCTTTTACAGGAACCGCAACTGAAGTTGAAAGGCTAACTGGAGCAATTTATGTCAACCCTACCCGCCAAAAGTAGCAAACGGCTATAATTTTCTGCGGTTTATGCAATGTTCCATGTTTATGGGACAAAATACACAAGAGCTCGAAAAAACGGTACCAAGGAGCGTAATGCGCTAGCTTTGTTATACATGTCGAATGCTTGGCTTAACCCACAACTTAAACATAATTTGACTATTGTTTGGAAAAGCCAATTGCGAGGAAAGTAGATATCGCTCAGTGCTTAATGGTCAGATCCATTTGTGATAATACAAAGCTAAAGGTCCTAAAATGGTTAGCGGGGATACGAACGTAATTTTTATTGTTGGGTCAAAAATTTACTGTGGCTGATGTAATTTCTCGTTATCGTAAATTTATATGGAAAGTAAAATTACGATCACATAAATTGAAAAGAAAGGATAAAATGGAATGGGCGATGGGCATACAGCTATTTTGAGAAAGGTTGTCGGAAAAAGTGCACGCGACAATCCTGAAAGGTATTGTGGGTGATTTTAAGTGCACTGTTTTTCAAAGAAATTTACAAGAATCGTACGGGAGGCCACTGATATATGTTTGCGAGTGCTGAAGGAAAGTAACAAAAGTAGGTTCGACAGCTACAGTCGTTAGCAACAGTGTATTGATCATATCCCATATTACCTTTCGGGATTGTCGCGTGCACTTTATTCTTGACAAACTTTCTCGAAATAGCTGTATATTACTTGCTGTTAATGTTTATTGGAATCATTTCAGTGGTTTCAACTTTCATGATTGCACAAAAATTGTGAGGGAACAGCTGTTACAACTGTGAAGCAGGTTAGGTAAATCGGTCTCAGTAATAAAAATATATATTAATGGACAGCAATAAAAGCAAGGTGACACACGCTAACACCAACCCGGAGTGGCCAACACATCACGCATGCGCACAACCATTTCACCCGGTCAATTAGCAGCCATGGACAGCTGTTTCGGCCTTTTGGGCCTCATCAGCATGGCGTAGCTAACATACCAGGCGGGTGTGTTTAGCACCCCTTTAAGTGGCAGCTTCACATGCCAAACATGTGGTAAGCTGGGTTGGGAACAGCTACGCCATGCTGATGAGGCCCAAAAGGCCGAAACAGCTGTCCATGGCTGCTAATTGATCGGGTGAAATGGTTGTGCGCATGCGTGATGTGTTGGCCACACCGGGTTGGTGTTAGCGTGTGTCACCTTGCTTTTATTGCTGATATTAATGGATACCAAAAAAGAAAAAAAGGCAAAGTTTCCCTTCGTTGCTTTTAAACAAAAAAGGAGACAATCTTCGATAACCAAGGCAACTCAGATTGTTGTATGAATTTCACAAAAACCACGCTCTAGAAGATGAGCATGATGGCAATGGAGAGATATTATACAAAACACTAACGAAATGAAGATGACGCCTGCGTGAAACTTTGTTGCTATGAGAAAGTTTTTTGTTTTGTAAAAACCCTTTCCAGTTCTTCCCCGGCAGGTCACGCAAAAACGTGACAAACGAAATTTTCCAAGAGCCTTGCAACATCACATCGATTTTACTCGTTTCTTTACTCGTTTAGATCATGGGTGACCCCTGTTTTTTTTTATCATGAATCATTTATTTTAGTTACTACAAACTGTGATCCACTTGACCATCCCTTCGTGGATCCACAGCTACTTTGACAATGTTATGGCGCAATTCATGATCAATAAACAGGACAGACGCATGAAAAACTGACATCAATTTGTTAAATGGATGTTCATACAAAGACTGGTTAGATTGCAAAATCTCAGAAGAAAAGTCACTTTTTTAACCTACGTGACAACATCCTCGGCCGCCATTTTGATATCGTGTCACGCAAAAGCTTAGAAATTCAACCTTGCCTGGGCTTATCACAAGACGAAAACCCCTATGAAACTGCAAATTTGTGAAACGATAAGTCTTCAGCTGTTCTAAGAACTAAATAAACTAAAATCTCAAAAGGGTTAATAATCTTTACTTTTTTGATGACGTCACGTGAAATCCAAGAATTGGGAAGATCAAGTGAAGCTATACTAAATTCTCGTTCCCAGAGGCCACGTTCCCTTGACCAGCGGACGGGAACGAAGACCTCGAGGTTTTGCTCGCAGTTATGAACGCAATTTTTGCAATATGCGTAAAGAAGCCTGAAAACCACTAAGGGAAGATATCGTTCACGTCACCGATCGTGATGAACATGCCAACCAGAGCCTCATTGGCTGTCGAAACAAATAAAAGTGTCGTTTTGTTCCTGTGGTTGGCAAGTGGTTAACAAAAGCAATGTCACAAAATGTGTCTTCACACATGACGTAGTACCCATGAGATGGAGAGACCTTGTACGTTGATGAAGCGTTAGATTGCTTTAGATGCGTGTTTGGCGGACGAGAGCGGTGATGAAGATGCGATGGGGATTGAAGACGATGAAGAATAGACTTTGGATCGTCTGCTAGGGATTTATAGCGACGAATCGAGGTGAGCCATCACTTTTTTATGCAACGGAATTGAGCGAGCACGAGTTCGATCTTTAAATGGGATGAAAATGTAAGGTTTTAGACTTAAAAGCCGTAAATTTTATGTCAAATACCATTTTTATTACGACCAGATGTTCTATTGGTCTTGTACCTGGTGGAATGCTTGCTGCGTGAAACAACCAGCAGATTATTTGTGTTTCACTTTTGTAGATCACCGATTCCATCACGCATATGGCCCCTAAAATGAGTAACCGGTCATCTCGCCACCAGGGAGTTTCGCCACCAACCAACTCGCAACTAAGGAACCACCTCGCCACCAACCAACTCGCGACCAAGCCAAGTCACCTCGCCACCACACACTAGAGTAAAGTAGCCGAGGTGAATTAGCTGTTCGAACGACAGTAAATTAGTCGAGGTGAATTAGCTGTTCGAACGAGAGTAAAATAGCCGCGGTGAGTTAGCTGTTCGAACGAGAGTAAAATAGCCGAGGTAAGCCGTGGTGAATTAGCTCTTCGAACGAGAGCTAGAGTTACGCTGAACAAGGTGTTGCACCAGCGGTAGCCCGAAGATATCAGCTTACTTTGTGTAATAGCGTAGTTGTGTCTCAATATTTAAACGACTCTAAAACACAAACTGCACAAAAAATAAAAAACATCTAACGAAGCAGAAGGCAATGCAAAAAGACTACTGCACAATCATAACTAATGGACCTCGACTACTTTACTCTCGTTCGAACAGCTAATTCACCACGGCTATTTTACTCTCGTTCGAACAGCTAATTGACCTCGACTACTTTACTCTCGTTCGAACAGCTAATTCACCACGGGTATTTTACTCTCGTTCGAACAGCTAATTCACCTCGGCTACTTTACTCTAGTGTGTGGTGGCGAGGTGACTTGGCTTGGTGGCGAGTTGGTTGGTGGCGAGGTGGTTCCTTGGTTGCAAGTTGGTTGGTGGCGAAACTCCCTGGTGGCGAGATGACGGGTAACCCTAAAATGAATGAAGTTGCGTTTCGTTTTGTTTTGGTTTGAAGCCCTGGTTTTAAGTTTTCACTTTTTGCAGGGAAAAATTAGTTTAAATATCTCTAATACAAAAATCGCTTCTCAAGGTATGTTATATTGAAAGATGTAATTTGTTTCTGTTTCATTTATGACAAATCCATAAAGTGTAACATTCATGATCATTGGTGGAGAAGGATCCAATGCCCTTGATAAGTCCTGGTATAGTAGAAACTGCTTCAGTTGCCACCTCTTCCACAGCCTCAGCAACATTTGCTGAGCTGGTGGTGATCCTACGGTGGCCCACAAAGGCAACACAATAATATTTACTCCAGTACAACAATATTTATGTTGCAGTTAATTTTTGTTTTCAGTTTTTTTTTTTTCAACTAGTTAGTTTTTTTTTTAACTAGGTGATTTTTTTTTCAACTAGTTAGTTTTTATCTAACTAGGTGATTTTATTTTTGACTAGATGATTTTATTTTTAACTAGGTAATATTCTTTTA
>NC_090888.1:27792890-27800390 GCF_036669925.1 Montipora capricornis | reverse complement strand
CTAGGGGTGAAGTCCCTGGAATTGACTTGACTTCACTTCCATCCTTGTAAACTAGACGGTATTCAGCCTTGCCATCAAAACGCTTGTTAAATGCTCTGTGTTTTGCAATACTAGCAACCAGTATGTCTTTATCTGTGGCGGATGGTAGAATCTTCAAAGGAAGATTTTCTCCTCTCTTAACAGTCTCTTTACTTGTCAGTATCCCGACAGAAATTGTGACTTCTTTTTCTGGCTCTAGTTTGCTTTTCTTTGTCTTGTTTGTTGATTTTGGTCGAAAAAACGAGCTTCTCTTGGACCCCTTTTTAGCTTTGTATGACCTGAAGCTTGGCAAAAAAAAAACTTCCTTGTCTTCGGCGAATCCGGCGGTTCAGTGGTGTTTCTAGTAGACTCTGCGGATGATGCTACACGGAAAACCTCAGTGCCACATTTCGGGCAATACCTGTAAGCTGGATCCACGATTTTGAAGCTACAGCAATGGCAAAAACAAGCCGGGAAAGGTGCCGCCATATTCACATGTGCTTCAAGGAAGGTCGTGATGACCTCTGGGAAATTAGTTCCCAGTCCCCATTTGTACTGGAAAAATATTTTTGTACTGGGATAAATATTTTTGTACTGGAAAAATATTTTTGTACTGGGATAAATACTTTTTACTGGAAAAGTATTTTTGTACTGGGATAAATATTTTTGTACTGGAAAAATTAATTTTGTACTGGGATAAATATTTTTGTATTGGAGTAAATATTGTTGTACTGGAGTAAATATTGTTGTACTGAGTAAATATTGTTGTACCGGAATATATATTATTGTACTGGAGTAAATATTGTTGTACTGGAATATGTATTATTGTACTGGAATATATATTATTGTGTTGCCCTTGTGGGCCACGGTATGATCCTGTTGGTCAGATATCGTCATCTCCAGAGGCCTCTCCGGGAAGCCTATGATGGACCCCTTTTTCTATGGGGTCATTCTCTTCTACCTGTGCAGCTACTACAGCTGCACATCGCACTGAAGCTCTGTGTGGCATCTTCCGCTGCACCCCAGAAAAGAAAGGGGAAAGGGAGAGGTGGAAACTAGGGTAAGGGGAAGAGTCCTGCAGCTCATGCCCCTGTGGCCCAGACAAGATAGTGCAAATGCTGGAGCCCCTTTGCTTTGTTATCCCGATCCAGATGCTGGCAATCCCCCAAAGTATCCCTGGAACCCTTCCTTGATTACGCCCTGCGAAAACACGACACTTTGTGTCTGACACAATTCAATCGTTCAATTTTGAGCTGTTATGATTTTTTTTTGCTTGGGCCCGCCCAGCTGTTTCCTTAGCTTTCTCTTTCTTCTTGGTGACACCTTCAGGTGTTGCACTTTCATCGTTTTCAAGCCTCGCCTTCTTAACTATTTTAACCTGAAAGACAGGTAATAAAGAAGATGGCAAAATGAGGCTCTTGTCTCGTACCAACAGTCAGTGCTCTTCTTTTCACAAAATTGGAGAGTTCAAATTAAATTTAAAGTTGCTTATTGCTCAGGTGCTCTGCCAGCCGGTCACTCCTGCAGTAGAAAGCTGGTGATTAAAGTGACTGGACATCAGGGGAAGCAGAGAGTAACCATGACTGTTTTAACTTACATACTTGGAAGAACTGAAATATGTAAAGTCGGACAAAACTCAAGGCGGATGATGATGATGATGATGATAGATCTAGTTACTGGTAATTGATTTTTCTTTTTTGCAAGTTCTTGTAAAACCCTCTTGTTTCTCATTCCATATTCCATGTCTTCCTCAGTGCCTGGGTCAGCTTCTTGAAGGTGGAATTCCAGCAAATCAAAGGACTCACCAGCTTGGCTATAGTCCTCTGCCATATTTGTCCACCAGTTGCATTTGTCCAGTAATCATCCTAACGCTCAGCTTTTCAACTGAATCACAAAATTAATTTCTTTTACTGTGGAGCATTTCTTGAAATCAGGTTTAAGTACTGAATGTACTTGGCAGTACTTGCTGTAGAATAGTAATTGGGCCCTCGTTCAAAAATCACTCCTTGCCATTGGACTTTTTCCATTCAGTTTAAAACTAAATGCGTGTGGGTCTGTGTGGTGTTTAAGCCAAAGCCAGGACTTGACATCGTATATGTTTTTGGCAGAGCAAACTGTATGCATCACGATTAACCAAGATGAGATCGTCTAGTGTCACTGAACCCAAGCAGAAATGTGGCTAAACATCTAAGAAAGACAAAAACATTAATTGGAAGACTGGCAACGTTAATTGTCAGTCACACTAATTCATTTTTAAGAAACGCAATCTGCATCATTACCACTAGATTTCCATAATGATTACCACATAGAGTTGAATTCATTCACCTGATCTACATGTATGTGTATATCCTTCTAGCTACGTCCGACCATTAACAGTCGCACCAGCCAAAGAATAATTGTAACAAGGTGACATGATAACCAAAATAGTACACTAGATTTTTGTGATACGTATCTGGAATAATCATTCAAGGGTTAGGAAATTGGAATCAGCCAAGGCTAGGCCGAAGACAGCAGCTTACTGATTCCGCTTGATCTCTATCATTCGGATATTAAAAAAAACTGTAAAGTAATTGTTTTAGGAATCATTGCTTACGGGGAATCCTTCTGCAAAAGCCTCATCACATGTAACCCAAACTTGCTTCTTTGAAGAAAGGAAATTGTATCAAAGTGTGATTTCATTACAATTTCACAATTATACTTTACTGAGATTGGCTTGCGGATTCTTCAGCCGTCTGTAATTTGATAGCTCACCATCAGCCAATCAAAAGCAAGACAGTGAGAACAGTGCGTTATAAAAAGGCTTAAGTTGGACACAGAACTCACTTTTCTGAAAACTCCCGCTTTCACTAAAAGAGAACAAAAGCCCCAAATGTGTGTATTTTTGCAATCTCTACAACAGTTATCCAGATAATGATAATTTAAATGCAAGTGATTAATACCATTGTTGGTTTTGTTTGGTAGTGTTTAGTTTCCACATGTAAATAATGAACTTTGGACCAAAGGAAAAGGAGGGGATACAACTATATCTACTCTGGCATCTGTTAGGAAAATGAAGAATTGCAATTACTCTCTGTACGAAGTAATGTCTAAAACAAGAAATCAGACAGTTCACTGTCAGGTTGTCATCCTGAGGCCACCTCATGAAGTCGACGAAGCACCACGCCTTTTTGTGGTCACGAGATAGAACCCATTTCATCTTCATGAACCCAGTACAGTCTCCATCCAACAGCAAAAAGAAAAAATATGGTAGTGTGATATGATAGAGGATAAATCAGTGAAAGTGGATAAGTGAGCTGTCGATTGCTATAGCTTTTAGCGACAACAATCATTTCACTTGAGAAAGCAACTGTGACTTAGCAGTTGCCATGCACGGGAAGCCGGAACTGGACTTGGAATTCATGACCCTGCGATCTGGGTGGCTTTTTATCATTATTTACCAGTGCCTTGCATTTGGCTTTAGGGAAAATATACATTTATGCTTGCCACTGAAAAATCATGAAATATCTTGCTTAACATTGTCCATTGATTTAGACAATTTTACAGGCTCTGTAATGCTATTGGAGCTCACAGCTGGTCATTTGGTTTGTTTGCAATAAAACCATGTTTCACGCTTAAGTCTTACTGCATGGAATGTAAACAAATTTGTGTGAATGGATTTATGTTACTCGCTATCATTCAGGATTTCCCTTAAATTACATTTACTTGGGCTTATTCTAAATGTTATGATTTCTGCGTGATTCAAAACCAGTGTTGAACGAATTCTTTTCCTTTGTCTTTGGCTTTTATGCGGAAATATTGAAGCAGCAAGTTGTTATTTATCTAATTTCTACTGATTTATTTCACACACCACTTGCTTAAAAGTATATTTGCCTCCTGAACTATAATTGTCCCAGGCCCATTTTTAGCTTTGCCCATATGTTCTCTTATGTCGTCGCTCGCTAAAATTGGGCCTGACCAAAAGTCTCTCAAGAATTCCGGACGGTCGGCCAAAATTTGGCCGACCAAACTAGTGATCTGATTGGCTGTTGAAACGCCGGAAGTGAAAATGCCATCAGGATTGCGCAGAGCTCTTGCGAAGTCCTTGAGACTAATCCGCCATAAGTGTACGAAAAAATTTGCTCCCTTTTGTTCTTACAATGCCGTGGACGGTGCAACTCGATTTTATTTGTATAAATGGAGATATGCCATCTGAAACATCTCATAACTTGTCCAGAATCGGGTTTGAATTTCTGGAACGAGTGAAATTAGCGATTCCGTTGTCGATCCCTGTGAAAGTACTTTGGCACAAACTTCCCTGATGTTTTGAAAGCTAAATAGCTGGTTCTTTCAAATGGCAATGAAAGCGAAAGCCGATGCATATTGGTTTCCTGGATGAGACAAAGGACATATATATCAACAGGAGGAAATGCTGATAAAATTGCAAGTTACACAAATGCATGTTTTAAATATCTGTGTATCAAACGGCTTTATTTAATATTTACTTACTGTACATGACACGGTTTGTTTGCACAATTTGGAGTCAAAAAATTAACGGCCAAACTTATCATGATTTTAATGCGCGCAATTCTAGAAATACACTGCAACTGGAGATATTATCCGAACAAATCACCAAAGAAACCTTCATGGGCAAATATGTTAAAGGAATAATGTATTTCTGTTTTTTTTTTCTTTAAAAATCTATTGCCAAACAGTCCAACGACCAGGTTATCTCAATTACAAATTAAGATGTCAAGCTTAAAAGATGCATATTCAGTGAAGTTCGGAGGAAGAATTACACCGGCCTTTGCCGCAATATAGTTGTCGAAAACATTCCCCATGCTTTAAATGTGTTTTTCTCAAATTAAAGCCAACGGTAACTTTCGAATTCGTTTATAATATTCCTCACACTGTAATTAATTCTGGTCAAACAAAATAGCGTGAATCTGCTGTCCACGCGAGTATTCGTGTAATGGAAGTAAATTTGATTGGCCAATAAAGGACATGTCAATCAATCAAAAAAAGTGGGCGGAAGGAATTTCGAAGAGGAATTTGGTCAGGCTCTGTTTTTCGTTTCGCCAACTCCACATTACGTACCAAGCGCAACTAAAGTTTCGCCAACTCCACATTACGTACCACGCGAAACTAAAATAGAGCCTGATCACACGTTATTGCAATAACAGGTCTGTTATCTGCCAATTCCGAATTTCTGCTAATTCAATGTTGATGCATTCTTTCAGTTCAAACGCTACTTTTCACGCTTGGGAGGACAACTTAAAAATGCAACAAAATCTTCCAGCTGAAAAGATACAGATAGGAGTGGCAGAAGTACCTGGTGAAGTTCGACAGACATTTTTAATCAGTCACAATTAACTCATCTACTTTCCACAACATGCACTTCCATCACCAGCCGCTAATCGGGAAAATGGTTGGACTCTGGCAGCAACAGAATATTGAGCCTAACGAGCACAAACACTAGCGAGATTTATCTTTTTATGTTTGTGACTCGAGAGGCAAAATTCCCCCCGCCAGAAATTCCTGGGCCTTTGAATACTCCCACCCCCTGGAATTTCCAATCCCTTCCACAGGGAAGGGGGTCTGGAACTACACAATTCCAAAAAATATTATTTCTCGCCAAGCGTTGCATCTTTTATGTTCAAATAAATGCTGAAAATAAAGATCTCTGTAATTTAATTTCTTCTTTGTCAATACTTAGCATAACCCCAACAGAGAAAATCATCACACATGCAACAAATTTTATGACATTTTCTCTTGTTGAATTCCCATGCTAAATATAGGAATTTTTGGTTATTGTAAAAAATCTTTCTCTACTCGTTAGTAATCACCCTGTAAGATTTCAGAGAAATTGACCGACTATGAATATTTTATGAATGTTCTTTCAATGGGAGGTCAAAAGGTTGGGCAGATTTATGCATAATGCGGGCAAGTTTGAGCAGTCGAGTTGCATGTGTCACACATTCTCAATAATTTTTTCACGAAATGTTCCCGAATTGTTGAGCATCCCCACAGAAGAGAAGAACATCATTATAAAATCTTATTCTATGCAAAAAGTAAGTTCTAGAGGAAATTTTGAGAGTGGAAATCAAGTTTAACAGCCAAGGAAATACAAGCCCACAAGGCTGCATGGAATATTTTATTAAGTAAATAACACAACAAGGAAGATGCTAAACCTCATTTTCACATGAAAATTCTTTTATACTGTTGCCATAAAAACCATCCAGATATCTTGGCTAGGCTCTAAACAAGATTTCTGTGTAATGTTGGTGATTTCGACTATATGCCCTTGTTTTTCCTCCCTAGTGGACTGTCATTTGATGTCTCACTCACTCGTGCTTGAATTCTATTTTGCACAATCGGAGAATGATGTCATTAAGTCTGATTACAACCGATTTCAATAGAAACTGGCCAGTGATCGGCTTAGAATGTCACTGAGCCACAGGTGAAGTTTCAGAGCGATTTGACACAATTATTTCCAAAAGCACTATGTTGTCATCCATTTTTGGATGGTTGAATAGCAATTCCTGGCAATGAGATTGGACATTGTGACATGCAATTCTTGGGTAATAAACCTTTTCCTTATGTCTGCTTACTCTTACACTATTCCATGTAAATTGTTCCGATTAGGTCCTGAATTGTACTCAACTTAGTCCAATATTACCACCAGTGTTTATACTTATTGGCAGAACTTTATTGACTAATGATTTAACAAAACTTGACAAAAAGAGAATTTATGCATAATATTACATATGTTTTATTTCATGAAACTGTTCGAATTCTTCACACCTAAACCTTAAAAAAAAAAAAAGAAAAATGAGAAGCCATAAATTAATGACAAGTTATATTTTATAAAGCTGGAAATGGTGTAACCGTCATGCAGATGTTGCCTTATTTTTCTTGTATCAAGATTACTGTTTTCTGGTTTCAAGGCTTAGACAAGACAAGACAATTTGCAAAAGCAATGGGAAAGATGCCACAATCACACCCACTTGTTTGTTGCTACACTGGCGGATTTTATGTTCACATAACTGTCAGCCAGAACACTTTCGACTTGACCCTTGACTTCATCATCTATCATGTCATTATACAGGCTCCCATATAACTTGACTTCCATTGGTACTTTATCTGTTAAGCTGATGCAAACCCAATGATAACTGTCACTGTGCAAAACTTGAACAAATTCCTGTCATTTTGTCAAAGTTTCTTCCTGGACCAAGTGTTGGCCTTTGAAACCCTTCAGTAAGAGGGTTGACCAATAGTAAATTTGTAAACAAACCTGTGCTTGTTGTATAATATCACATATCAGTCAATCTGTGGGTGGCAGAGTGAGATCATAGTCATTGTTGCTAAGAGCAGACAGCAAATTGGACATCATAATCAGAGCAGGTGTCATCATCAGCATTCATGCACTTCCTGACAAACGTTTAGCAGAGGAAGGATGCAGGTGCAAGGGTGACATCACTATCCAAATTAAATGATTATAATTAT
>NC_090888.1:27755390-27775390 GCF_036669925.1 Montipora capricornis | reverse complement strand
TGCTTTATCTAACAATAAGAGGCATTATATGTAAGGCAAGTTGCGCTTGCTAGTCTATCAAGTCTAGTTTCTTCATCAAGACGACACTGCAAACTGGAAGATGACTTTAATCCTGTTAGTCTTTCATAAGTCATTGGTTCTATGACACATGAAGACAGCGACTTGACTCTGCTTAAAACAAGATAGGCTATTCCGGGAGTCTTTTCAGATTTCCCTATGTCAATCCAGGCTTTAGATAAAGTCAGACCTTTGCTTTTATGAATTGTCACTGACCATGCAAGTTTTAGAGGTAATTGCTGCCTTTCATGCGGGGCATCTGCTAGCTGGACTGCTACTGTAACAGGGTATATGGGGACAGATGCTGGAGTTGTGTCACTAATGGACCTGTATAGTTGTCAAACTTGAAAATTGCTGCTATGGGTAAATCAGGTGGCTGATGATTTGTCTGGTACACAATGTGGACTACTTTTCCAGTTGCCCCATTGCAGAGACCAATTTTTGGCCAAAGGTTCATAGTCAACATGACTTCAGCACCCTTTGCCAGAAAGACTAATGGTTCTAAACCATACATTTCATCTGGGCTAATTTTTTTTTGCTAATGATGATGAATGGTTTGCACTAATATTAGCTACTGGTTGTAGCAACTTATTGAGTTGCTCATGATTGTATTTTGCAACTTCCTCATCACTGAAGAATAGTCTGGTTGCATCATCAAACTCTGTTAAGTGTGGAATGTTGGTTGGCTGACGTGTCAACAGCAGGTTCCAATCATCAATGGTTGATTCACCTCGGCACAACCTTAGAAGTAATTCTCGAAATTTGACTTGGTTCAAGTCTGCTCCTTGCACACATTGATTGACTATTAGCTTGATTACTTTATCAAACATTCTATAAGCAAGATAACCCTGCTCTTTCATATTATTGTTTGCCTTAGCATAGTTTAGGCTTAGGGTTTGTCAGCTACAGGTGGAAGCCGACCTGGATCACCTGTTAATATTAAGGAAATCCCTCCAAAAGGTTGATCACCATTCTCCGTTATCTGTTTACAGCACCTGTCTATGCAACTAAATGTCACTTGGCCTAACATGGAATACTCATCAATAATTATATATTTTACATCCTTAAACGATTCTTGTAATCTACTCAATTTCTTCCTGTGAGGTCTTAATTTCCTCTAGGTCAAACAGGAAGCTATAATAGAAAATGAATTGTTACCCCTTGCATCTTTACCAGTAGTTTCAGTGATAGCACATGTGTTATTCAAAAGTGCATGGATGGCATCAATGAGATAGCTCTTTCCGGTCCCTGCCTCTCCAATTAATATAAGGCAAAGGGACTCTTTGTCTCTTCAGATGTCTTCAGAATGTGACCTAATAATATTGTACGCTATGTTTTGCATTTCACTGACAGTAGCAGTGCTGACTTCTTCACAAGTTGACTGAGGATTCGGTATGCAGAGCTCCTTTTTGTTTTTAATCCATGTTGGCATTTCACCAATCTGCTGTTCAGTATAACGAGTCCTATCCTCGTGCCAATCATATTTATGATTAGAACCTTCACTGGAAGAATTCAGAAAAGGGTTGTGCAAATCTGATAAAATCATCCATTCCTCTTGAGTGTTTCAGCCAGACTGTAAATCAATAGTGTTTTCATCAGACGAATCTTGTTGGTTTTTGACAACTTCCTGAAGTTTGTCAAACCAATCAGGGACATTGCTTTGTGCATATGTTGTGTCAAGAAATTCTTGCCATTTCTGAACAAAACCATAATTTGGTGGCTTTTCATCATCCCAAGCATTGTCTTGTGATACTCTCCAAGGTTTGTATCTCAGCAACTGACTCGAGAGGCAAAATGCAAAGAACACAATTTTACGTATAACTGTTTGAAAATTGAGACCAGTCTGGAAAACAAAAAAATTCATTGAAACCAGCCCTCCTCCCTCCCCCACCACCCCTGCCGGAAATTCCTGGGCCTTTGGAAACCCCACCCCCTGGAATTTCCAATCCCTTCCACAGGGAAGGGGGTCTGGAACTACGCAATTCCAAAAAATATTATTTCTCGCCAAGTATTGCATCTTTTATGTTCAAATAAATACTGAAAATAAAGATCTCTGCAATTTAATTTCTTCTTTGTCAAAACTTAGCATAACCCCAACAGAGAAAATCATCACACATGCAACAAATTTGATGGCATTTTCTCTTGTTGAATTCTCATGCTAAACACAGGAATTTTTGGTTATTGAAAAAATCTTTCTCTACTCGTTAGCAATCACCTGTAAGATTTCAGAGAAATCGACCGACCATGAATATTTTATGAATGTTCTTTCAATGGGAAGTCAAAAGGTTTGGCAGATTTATGCATAATGCGGGCAATTTTGAGCAGTCGAGTTGCATGTGTCACACATTCTCAATAATTTTTTCACAAAATGTTCCCGAATTTTTGAGCATCACCACAGAAGACAAGAACATCATTATAAAATCTTATTCTATGCAAAAAGTAAGCTCTAGAGGAAATTTTGAGAGTGGAAATCAAGTTAACAGCCAAGGAAATACAAGCCCACAAGGCCGCATGAAATATTTAATTCATTAAGTAAATAACACAGCAGGAAGACGCTAAACCTCATTTTCACATGAAAATTCTTTACTGTTGCCAGAAAAACCATCCAGATATCTTGGCTAGGCTCTAAACAAGATTTCTGTGTAATGTTTTTGGTGATTTCGAGTTCATTTGGCGGCTTTTCATCATCCCAAGCATTGTCTTGTGATACTCTGCAAGGTTTGTATCTCAGCAACTGATATTTACAGTACAGTGGAAAGTTTGGACCTTTTGGGTTTGAAGAGTATAAGGGGAATATTCTTGGTATAATGTTATCAGCCTGTTTTGTAAGCTTGTCATTTGCCACTTTATATTTTGCAACAAACTGCACAAAATTGAGGGTACTTAAATCTGCTGACTTATCATTAGTGCGATCAGCATATACATCAAGAAGTGAATTCTGAGAACAAGCTTGGCCTTCTTCCAACATAGCAGAAGTCTTTACTCTACGAGAGCCATTCAAACTAATGGGTATGACATGGAAGGAAGAACTGTGCAGCTTAAGGGAGAGCAAGTGATGCATTATCTCCTGTGCTGCATAATCTCTTTCACCTAGTGTCTTTCTAGCTTTGAGAGGATTGCTATTACTTTGAACTTTACTTACAATACTGTTGAAGGCAGTTTTCAACAGTAGTGACGCGGTTCACCTTTTGCGGTATATTTAGTGAGATATTCTACACATGCATAGTGATCTAGAACAACTTGAATATCACAGTTTGCTCACCAACCTTGTATCTGAAGTTGCTGATTGCTGTTCAGTCTAGAATCATTTCTTTGGCTTATAAGTTTTGCTCTGTATTGGATCTCATCAGACTTGCTGTGAATGTTCTCAAATTCTAATTTAGTCTGAGAACAATGATCAATTGGAAAATGGAAGCAGCATTTCAATTCCTTGTTGTCACAATTCCTTGTTGTTGTTGAGGAGCGAGGGTGGCACAGTCGGTTAGTGCGCGGCCATGGTGCAAGACGTCCTGAGTTCAATTCCCGGATCTCGCATCCTTGTTTTGACTTCTTTCCTTTCCGTGTAGCTAAGTAGCTTTAAATACCCGTAAAACGGAGCACTGATGGAGAGGGGGGAGTAAAATGAGCGCACTGTCGACCTCAGGTTTGTCAGTTGAATTACTGTTACGAGTTATCGACGTTAAATATGGTTGCTTTACTTTACTTTACTTTACCCTGTTTTCGAAGACAGTAGCTTGTGATGCATTTTTGTGACACTGCACCATGTTCAGCAAGTCGCAATAATCTGATATCTCTTTTGGCAGGGATGAATGTCAGGTCTTACCCAAATGTCATCTTGTGGTGGATTTGGATTAACAGTTGAAAGCAACCAATCAACATATTGCCATACCCTTTGACGTGCCTCAATGCCATCAGCAATTTCCTTTTCAAGTTCAGGAGTGGTGCTATTACCATGATGTTTTATCAAGTTATCTGCTAAGACCCCTTTCAGGGCAGTCTTTGTTAGTTCACACAAGCCAGAATCATTTTTTAAGCCTAGCTGTGCCATGGCAATGAATACTTACTTCCTCTTCCCTGGTATTCAAACCTGTACCAGTGCCACTTGGCATCAAGAGTGTTGTACAACCAATATTTAAGAAAGATCTCTAGCCTTTGAGTAAAGAACCAGTCTGCAGTGTGTGGATTGTTAATCACATTTTGTCGCCTTTCAACAGGTGTAGAGTTACTTCCAAGCAAATTGTGTAACTCTGGCCAATGCATGTCAGCTGATGAAAATGTAAAAACAATTTTTGGAGTTCCAACTGTTGTAACAATTGCTTTAAGATCTTCTTTTACCTTATGCCATTAGGCATTAGTTCCAGATATTTGTGACATATCGCGAAACCTTTGACATGAATGCTGCTGAATTATTATTAGCAGCAATCTCCTTTAGTTCATCAATAGTCAAGTGAGCTTCACCACTTTGTTATAAGGCCCGTTTTCTCTGAAGCATGTCAAAGGCCCAATATGAGAATCTAGGGTGATTGGCAAAGCGGTAAATCCATTTGTTATCTATGTTCTCAGCAAATTTGAGCAAAGTGAGACATTTGTTACAACTGACAGATTAGTGGGATCACCATTTCCATCGGGAAACAAAGTTGGAAATGCCATGGTGGCAAGAAATGGTGTGGTATACTCATTTAATGGAGGCTGCTCATGAGACGGTCAATTCAGTGGTTTGTCTTCAGAGAGTTGACTTTTAATAGCTTGCACCTCTTGCTCTTGTTGTGGACCAACTGGTAAAAAGCTACACATTTCAGTTATTCTAAACAATATCCTGCTCATTTTCAGAGGAGGCTGGCCCTCGATCTATATTAGCCAGCTCATCTGATAAAACATCAGTAACTGCCTCAACAGTTGAAATGTCAAATGGTACATCATTTTCTGGCAAAGACGAAAATGCATCAAAATCAACTGCAACTTCCCTTTAATGTGGATTGTTCTGTGTTAACCATAGTAACGCACTGTGGACGTTCTCACATTTTCATCTTTGAATGTATTATTTTTTCCTTTCACTTTTACTACAATCACAGATATGTCCTTGGGATATCAAGGCAAAGAGGATGCAAGTTCCTTTATATTCTGTGGTAGGTGCATACAATGTCCAGAATATAACCTCTCTGCCCTCCTGGTTTTATGTAAACCCTCATAATTGGCAAGGCACGAGAAATCTACATTTCCTGAACTTGCGTCGAGTTCTGTAACTCTTTTGGGATTTGCCCTGGTTTCATGGAGTTTTCAACAGAAAATGCCTTAGGTGTTTTATAATCTCTTACGCACCTAGCACAGGTATACAAGTTGGAAGGGCTCACCAGCAGTTTTATTGGCTATGCCTCTTTGCAAATGATGCACTGGTTAATAAAGTACTGTGTAGAGATGTGAAACGTTTGCATACCGGTATTTGACTTTGCCCAACGTTCATCATGCAGAGGGCCATGCAAAGTAGATTTAAAGTTCTGCAAATAGTTTTGCTGTCTATCCAACAGGAGGTCGTTTCTTGGTACATTTCTGGAGATTTTAGATTGTATTCCTGTGCCTGATGATTTATTCAGGGATGCCACCGATTTACTAGAGTGTGAGTTCAATTCTGGAGGAAGTTTAGATTGGGAAACTTGATCTGTTTCTTTCCTATTCTGAACACTATTTTGTCTTTGAAGCTTTTTTGCATGATACTTTTCTCGCCTTTTGGCTTGCCGGGCAGCTTTTGCTTCTGGGGTTTCACAAGCCAATTTGGCATTTTTATATTTTCTATCATTTGCCAGTTGCTTTTCCCTTGCCTGGGGTCTCATGTGACATTCGGACGTCATTGTTATACCTTCTTTTCTTTGCCAGTCTTAGTTCCCTGGCATCTTTGGACTCCAAAATCTTTCTTTTCCAATTTTTAAATTTGTTTTTCAAGTTACTTGATGTAGTGCCACGTTGTATAGCTGACACATAGTGTACATCATTTAAGTAGCCTAAGAAAATTGTTATTCTCTCGGTTTGAGAGTCATTAGTGCATGGAGTTCTTATTTTGTTTGGTGACCCTTCAGTAGAGTCAGTTCTGTGTATAACACAATGAAATGAATTCGAAATGGTTTGAATAATGAATGATGTTGTCAAACCAGGTTTCTGGTTCAGACATTTGCTCTATATAACATTGCCATGAGCCATCTGAAAAAAATTCAATATGAAGCTCTGGATGGTTACTTATGTGGACCAGTGGCAAGATCCAGGGGTACAAAGGCGTAACATAGGCTAAAATAAGGAAATTTTAAAATTTAAGTTTATTTGATGTGAAATAGTCTCTTTTACTGTCTGGAATGCTCAGGATATAATTTCAATTTTTTTAGTGAAAAATATTGAGAAAATATCAAATTATATATATTACCCATAATGCACTTTGGGCGTGGTCGTTTTCCATTTTCAGTTTATAACGTCATTTTAAGTGTCAAATTATGCAATAATCATCTTGAAACATATTAAAAGTTACTAAAACACTGCAGCACAAATAAAATAACACTACAAGTACTAAAAAACAGACATGATTTCCTCATGCTGAGCAGGCGAGAGTTTGTGCAATTCTTTTCTTTGTCTTCTGATCAGCACAAGCTCGCCACAGATAGCTCGTACTGTGTTTGCATGCACTATGGCCTTCTTTTTGTCTAATTTATAAGTCATGTCTATAATGTTGTCTCTAAGGAAAAAGCTGCCTTTAAGAACAAGTGTTCCCTTCTGATAAGCAGCACCATAGTCGTCAATGGTATCATGCTCTAAGGACACTGCTCCAGAACTGGTTACTTTTAGAAGGTAGTAGTCATAGTATGAGTCATCAGCCGCTGCAATCACTACAATGCTTCCTGCCTCCACCAAATCAGTTATGCCATTCACCCGGTCAGCATCAGCATCATCTTGGTTCTGCCTTGTCACAGCAACCTGGCCATCGCGAGTTATCTCTGTCTCCTGCCACTTGTCGACATATGCAGAGTTGACACAGGCTTCACTGTTGCCCAGTTTACATTGATTGCATACACAGCTGCGGAGTCCTGTGAAAACTTTGCACTGTGTTGGCGTTGTTTGGACTGAGTGGACCTTTCTTATGCCTTTGATAGCTTGAAAGGAACGCCCCTGTCTTTTCCTTGGAACTGAACCTTCCCCATCTGTTGGGATGTAAATGTAGACACGCTTCTTTAGGGTAATTCCTCCAGAGCTTGATGTGGGCAGCTGGAAATTCTCAGACAAATAGTTGTACAAATCTTTGGCATTACCAATGGTAACCTTTCTCTGAAGTACAGCAAGAGTGGCTCGCTGCTTTACATCAGCACCGGCCGCATCTTGCTCTCCCTTAGCATGAGATGTGTCAAAAAAGTGGCAGTCGATTTGGCATCCGAAATCGGCGAGACAGCAAGAAAGGTCGCCAAAGGTGTGCTTAGACTTGTATTGTCCAGCACAGCCATCAGTGAATTCATGGATTGTCTCCACAGTTAAATGATTTTCTTCTCTGAGGTAGTGTAGAATGAGGTCTTGTACATGGTGAACAAAATGGTAGTCTTGTGTGTTGTCATCCGATAAGGCAAAAATGTGTTCCTTGATGATGGAGGGGTTTTCCTCAGAACTTTCCTTTCCATCGGTTTGGAGATTTGCATGACGGTAGAGAATGGTAACATGAATGGAAACTTTGTTGGGGTCGAAATACTGTGACTGGATTTCATCTTGTGAACAGCATATATAGTTTTCAGAAAAGTCGTGATCGCAGATGACATGATTTAGGGGGGGACTGCATAAAAGGTTGTCAAATTAATCTTTTTGCCACTTAGCCATGAAAGAATGGTAGGTGTATTCATCGAGCAGTTCCAAAAAGTACTTAAACATTTCATTCACTGGTGTTTCCTTGTTTATCAGTGCAATTTTTCTTCGTTCTTCTCCATTCTTGTCCTGTACAGTCACATAATCATATCTCTTCCACTTCACCACAACATCTCTTGATTCTTCATCCCTTGATAATTTTAGCTTCTTAACGCCACAATCATCAGACGTTCGCATTATGCACTCCAGACGATGGTGGGTAGCCACTTCTTCTTTTTCACAGAGGGTTGAGTCAACAACTTCACTCAAAAAATTGAAATGAGGAACTTGTTCTTCGTTACTACGTTCTGGGGACTTCCGAAACTTCATACAGCTATCAAATAACATTTTACATTCGACATGCTTCCTGCATAGACATGACTGTCTGTCTCTTTCATCGGCCCCTTTCACGAAAAATGGCTTCATTTCTTCAAATTTCCGTTGTTTAATGTTTATTTCTGGATGAAGTTGCTGAAATTACTGGAAACACTCTTTTCAAGAACGTGTTTTGCATGCTCCACATATTCTCGTTTCCTCACCCGCTGGCGCATCTTATCTTTCTTAGACCCTGTTGGACGGCTGGCTTGATGAGTCCAGTAGTCGTAAATCAGCCTTTTTTCCTCGTCTTTAACTGCATCCATCCTGACTTTCCTTTTTGTCACGATCCAACAAGCCTCGTCTCCCTTTAAAACTTTCTCTCTTTTAGAAATTCCCTTTGACACCTGCTGCCGTTTTATTCCAACCAGCTTTGAAACTCTGCTTTGTTGGCGATTTTTCTTGACAGAGGCCCCAAATGCCAGAGAACGTGCCACACCATATGCAGCTCTTTGGTTGGTTGATTTGGCTCCTTTAACCTATGCCAGCCCATCTGCTAAGTCTGTCACTATACTCTTCATGGCCTCTGTATCCCGCTTGTCCACAGATGACTGAAGAAAACCTTGTTTTTCTAAAAGTCTTCTTGTGCTCGGACTGTTTGCCAAAGTTTGGACTACCTCTGCTTTTTTCCGGGGTGATTTCGGTAACGTGGGGGTGACCTTGTCCCTAGCCCTTTTCTTAGACATTCGTGAAGGAAATGCCGATGGAGTTGCACAATCTCCTTCCCATTCCGGTCTTGTATCATTGGCAAGTTTTCTTTTCTCCCGAAATTTGCGAACTCACTCTTTTGTTTGCCTTCTTTTATGTTCTTTTCTCTGTTCCTCTCTTTCCTCTTCTCTTTTTCTTTCAATTTTCTTAGCGCGGACTTCATCTGCTCTTTTTTCACGTGAAATTCTTCCCTTTGATGAAGCACGTGTTGCCGCGTTTCCACGACCTTTCAAACTTGTTACATCGTGTAGCTTACGATTTTCACGTAGCCGCTTCATTCGTTCTCTGGCCTTTTCAGCAACCTTTTTATGATTATTTCGGTAGTATTTCCTCTTGTTATCATTCTTCTTTTCTTTCTTACTCTTTCTCCACGTGGCTACTGAATATTTATCTGTTTTACCCTCCATTTCCGATCGATTAAAGACTGTCACGCAACAAGTCACGTTTCTCAGAAATCCACGTGTGTTGAATCTATTGTTTTGGCCCCTGGATTCTATTTGCGTACCCCCCAAACGTTCAGAAACGTTTCCGAAGGTGTTTCGATAAAATGGAGGCTTTCTTGCACCAAATTGAGCGGAGATTTTCCTCCCGCGTTCAATGTTGCGCTACTCTCTTGTTGTTTGGTTCTTGTTACACAATGGCGGATGAAGCAATTGTGTTCGGGGTTCGAGAAAAATGGGAATATTGGCCGCTTAAAGCAGAGAAAGAAGCAACAGATTTTGCAGCCGTCTGGTAATCTTATGAGAATTGTCCGTGCACTGTTTCACGTCTTGAGAACATTTCGTTTCTATGGGAGAACAAAAAGAACTGAACAAGCAGGGTTTATTTTGGAGGAAATGGAGCTTGTAACAATGTGTTCGGGGGCGAACATTTTTAAATTTATCTCTAGAGCGGCTCAAGCAATCAAGCTGGATTTACTTGCACATAAACTGTATGGTAAGAGAATTGATATGTATTTTTTTCGGCGCCAAAGGCCATTTCGATGATAGTATTTTATCATGAGTGTTTTTTTTCGTAGCCATTAATATAAACAGCGTTACAAGAGACATCTTTGTGTAAATTTCTTTATTTTATTGTATAGAGAAGTGTTATAAGTATTGTTCGTAGCAAGACATCTAAGTTGGATATAATTAAAGATTTGTACAACAACAAATGATGTGTGCGATTGATTTTGGTGAACTGGTGGACAAAAGTTGGAACACGTCTTGATATTTTTGTTACGCGTTACATTGCAAAATGGCGCTTATTCTACGCAAATAAAAAAAATTAAAATTACAAATTGTTTCCTCCCCCAGAAACATTTACATACAAAAAATACTTATTTACTAAGCAATCTTTTTGGAAAGTTTGGTTCATTGTCTGCGTTTTGTTTTGAAGATATTGCTAATTTTTGTTGTTGCTTTCCGTTTGTACCCCTGGATCTTGCCACTGATCGTGATTAATTCCTGCAAGACGTATTTCCTGATGGTAGTCTGGTGTACCAAACAACTGATGGGAGCAAGCTTTAAAAAAGCATGCACCATCACCGCCAGTTTCTAGTGGCTTTAATCCAATGGTCGCTAACTTATCTGTAAGAATTTTCAGTGGTGATTTTCTTTGCTCAGTTTCTCCATTTCAGTTCATATCTCCTCTTAGGTTTACTTCACAATGGAAGACACCATCATACTTATGTAAATAAGTGCTAACTTTAGGCAAATGCTTCTGTTTATTTGTATGACATAAATACATGTAAGCACTGAAAAAACTGTCACTTCTTTCATGATTCTGAACAGAAAAGTCTTTTTATTTGTAAGCAATGGAATATAATCTTGAGGACTGAGGGACATTTTTCTTTACCATACGTTTTACATTTTTCCTCATTTTCCTTTTAGTCAAAATTGTCAATATTTTTTTCTTGGCAATTCTAGAGGGAGCACGACCCCTCTTTTGCTGGCCCATGTTCTCTCTACTTTTTTTCTAATGGAGGCTCTGTAATTCACGGGCTTTTCGCAGCAGGGAATGCTTTCTCCTGAAGTTATCACAGATTTCAAACTGGTGCTGTCATCGGAAGCAGCTTCTTTTGGTGATAACAATGCCTCATTCGTGCAAGTCAAATGATTATTCACCCGCCATACAAGGCATTTGGTCAATCCAATAGTAGGCTGTATCTTTCCTCAAACTCATACAGTCGTCAGGCAGTGAGGTTTGGACTGTTCATATCCCATACGCCATACAGTCGATAAGCAAAGGGCTAGTTTGCCTAGCTGTTCTGGAACCTAAAGCTGTACAGCCATCAGGCAATGGGCGTTGGACTGAAATTGATTGATTTCGCTTAAGACATTAGTTCCTAATATATGCCAGAAATTTACGCTTCGATTATTCTCGCGCTACGCGAATCGCATTGTGTGCAACAGGAATCTCGTCGCGCAGGAAACGCGACGCGAGGTGGTAACTTACTTTTAAGCGGTACTGTACGACACCCCAAGAGAAGACCAAGCACCTTCCCGTCGCCCAGCAAGAGGTACTTACCAAAGGGTCGACACACCGGCCAGTCTGGCAGAGTAGAGCAAACATCCGCAGAGCACTCAACTGTAAGGCACGAGCAAGCAAGAGAATCCGCATGAGGGGCATGGCCAAAATCCGCAGGGCATAAGAAATGTTCGAGGCCAAGCACAGTGTCTGCAGAGCCTCAAGGTGAGATGCACAGAGCCCCGCGAGGTCCAAATCCACGTGAAGGAGTTCAAGAAATTAACTGACTGGAGAGACCCGCCAAGGCCTCTGATTGTGTGCGTATGTACAACTGGAAGGCATTGCTGGTCCAACGTCCTAACGCCTGGATTAAGTGGTCGGGGACGCCATTGCGAGCTGCGACCGTTGCTGCTCCAATGCGGAAGCTATGGCTTGAAAAATTGCCAGGAATGCCAGCTGCCACCATAATTTGAGGGATCCAGCTAGTGAGCAGAGCTCGAGACAAGGGCCGGCCCGTACTGGAGCAGGAAGAAGGGGCCTCCTGAACTTCCCCTAAGGGACAAATACTGCATAACAGCTTGAAGAGCACACAGGGGAAAACGACCTTTCCCGATATGAATAAAACAACCCTTGCGGAAAGGGTCCATCTTGGAAGCTTTGATCTTAATGCGTAGGCATGAAGGATCGGTGGCTGAGTCCACGGCAATATCCTGGACACACAAATGAAGGGTGGAGGAGAAGGACACGAGCTTAGGAACCGTGAGCCAAAGTATCCAAGGGTACACGCAGCCCAGAACATACAGTGGTCCGGAACTGAGAGGTCGAGAGACTTAAAGATTACCATCATAAGCCCATCTATGATTGGTAAGCGTGAGTAAGAAGAGGAGCCCTGAGTGCGCTTGATGCCCCTAACCACACGCAGTAAACGAAGGCAGTTAAGAAGAGGATCCGGGAAACCCTCGTCAATATGTAGAGAGCACACGGCAGACAAATAGACCTTTATGGAAGAATGCCAAAGAGACCCGGCCAAAAAAGTTGCAAAAAGACACAATGTCCACTCGTAAACAGGGCAGCTGAGTTATAAAAATTGATGAACTGCTTTTGTCCAGCCGTGTAGGATTTACGGGTAGAAGCAGCCAAGCCATGGACCAGCAACTGATGGCACTGTTGTTCTAAGATGGAGCAGTCAATTCCTCCAAAAGCTGATGTGGAACAGGCACTGGGAACAGCTGAGCTTCCGGAGCAAGCCGCCTGAACTCCTGCCAATGAAAGCGGGACAAGGCGTCAGCAATACGATTAGAGACACCTGGAACATGATGAGAGGCAAACGAGAAATTAAAATGGGCAGCGGAAGCAAGCAGATGGCACAGCAAACGCATCAAACAAGGAATCTTTGGAACATGATATTTGACTATTGGAACATGATAGACTGGAACATGATTGGAACATGATGACTATTGGAACATGATATTTTTCCCAATTTATTTTATGGTCTTGATTTGATCATGGTATGAAAAAAAACATGCAAATTTGAGCTCCCAACTTGTATCTTGCTATAATTTTTACATCAAGAATCACCCCTTCTCACCAAAGAAATTTTGTTAGAAATTCTGGTTGGTGGACATTTTTAAACTTAAGAATGAGTAAAAGTAGAATTTTCACAGGGGTGATAGGGAAAATGCCTTCTTTAGTAATAAATGAAAAAGCATTTATTGGATCGAAGCACTCTAATATATCTCATAAAAGCTTTCGTCTCTTGCAAACTTTTTTATTGTTCGACAGTCTGGAGCAACACAAGCAATGAGAATATTGAAAAACTTCAGTTAGTCCAGAATTATGCTTGCAGGATCGTAACTGGCTTGAAAAAGTACGATCACATTACAGAAGCCTTGAAGTCCCTTAAATGGCTTAACGTAAAGAAAAAACTACTCTTTAATGACTTAGTCATGGTTTATAAATGCATCAACAACTTGACTCCTAACTATCTCTGTGAACGATTTAAACAACGCTCAGAAATTCACCAAAGAGATACCAGGCAAAAGAGCGAGCTTACGTTACCCAAGTGTAGGATCGCGGCTGGGCAAAGGGCTTTTGCCTTCCGTGGGGCTAAAAGTTCTAACTTTTTACCTAAATTAATCAGAGACACGGAAAGCCTAAGTGGTTTTGAAAGGAGAACTTTTAAGAATATTTTCAATTCGTAACATGTGAATTTAATATTGAAATATAAGCTGTTTTTATATATATATATATATATGTAATCTATATTTTTATTTGTAAATAGTTATTATCTTATTTTATCTTATCTTATTATTATCTTGTTTTTGTAATTTAATATTTCATGTTCATGTATGGCGGAAGAGCCCCCAGGGGGGAGCTATGCAATAAAGTATGTATGTATGTAAATAATACACTAGACTTGAAGTCACATTTCTTAGTCAGCATTTAAAAGCTGTTTAAGTGCATCTAATGCACAATACTTGTCACATTTGTTGGAACACCCATCCTCGTTTCCCCCCTCTTTCGATGTTGATTTCAAAACTACCAGAGACTGCTCGACGCGAGGGCCGATGAGGAAGCAGTTGACATTAAAGGCGAAGCAAATGTCGAAACGAAAAAAGGAACTACTAAAGGAAATGGCCTACCTTGTGTAGCTGCGATATTCGACTGGAACCCCGCGCCGGAGTCCAAAAACAAAGAAGCCAAGGTGCTCAGGGGAGCGGGAACGCCCCCAGAAGTGGCGAGCGAAGCTGGAGGAGCTGAAACAGCAGCACTAGACGGCACCGGATGAGCCGATGAAGCAGCAAAATGAGACTGAACCACGGCCTGAACTGCTTGGGAAATGAAAGCAGCAAGTTCCAGAGGAAAAGGCACAGTTGAACCAGGAGAAAGTCCGCTTGAAGTGGACACACTCGGCGCCAGAGCATGGCTCGCAGAAGACGACGTATTGCCTGGTGGAGTGGAGATCGATGCAGCCACGGCCAATGGAATTCAGAACAAAGCCGCTTCCTGACTGGTATTCGCTTGGCGAGAAGTCATGATTCCGGTCAGAAAGCAAAAGCACTCAGCTACAGCAATAAGGCACTCAGCTATGGCAGAGAAAGGCGAACGAGAACGTAGCTGGAACGCAATACAAATGCCCCTGCAACACACTCTGTAAAAGCGAACCCCCGGCGCATGGCCTCCCGCAGACTGCCGCTGACTGCATTGGCTCAAGTTTAACTTCGCCTAAATTACATTCAGCCACAATTTATTATTAACTATTGGAACATGATATTTTTCCCAATTTATTTTATGGTCTTGATTTGATCATGGTATGAAAAAAAACATGCAAATTTGAGCTCCCAACTTGTATCTTGCTATAATTTTTACATCAAGAATCACCCCTTCTCACCAAAGAAATTTTGTTAGAAATTCTGGTTGATGGACATTTTTAAACTTAAGAATGAGTAAAAGTAGAATTTTCACAGGGGTGATAGGGAAAATGCCTTCTTTAGTAATAAATAATACACTAGACTTGAAGTCACATTTCTTAGTCAGCATTTAATAGTAGATCTTGCTTTGATAACCACGTGTGCGATGGAGAATTATTGACGTCTCTTTAATCGCACGTGCTGGCTGTTTCTAGTGGTTTTAATTGTGAAACTCATTATATAAAGTGGGGAATTTTCGTGGGAAAGGCATGAAGATTTTGCGAATTGTTAGGGATACGATCAACAAGCGACCAAATATAACCAGTACGCAATGGTGTTCAAAAGTGTGATTGACATTGTGCCCCGGGCCTGGGCATACTATGTATGCAGGGTTAAGGGACTGCCTATTCGTAAAGTTGCAGAGATGTGCCAAATTTCTATCGGAAGTGTTTTCAGGATTAGGAATGAGAAAAATATGGAGAGAAGATGTATTAGGATGCATTCCAAACGGGGTGCGAAGTGCAAGTTGAGCGACAGGGAAAAGAGACTACTGATAAGACGTCTAAATGTGCTGAGAAGAAAGGAGGTGAATTTCACGTGCAAAAGACTCATGGAAGAAGCAGGCATAGATCAGGGGCGAGTTTCTGTCAGGACGGTTTCCTGTTTTTTAAATTCGCAGAACTACTTTTATTTACAGTGTGCCAAAAAAGGAGTCATGAATGAAGAAGATATAAAAAAAAGGGTGAGGTTTGCAAAACACATGAAACAGAATTACAGTGAAAATGTTTGGACGGAAGAAATTGGCTTCTACTTAGATGGTACGGGTTTCACACACAAGCGAAATCCACTAGATCAGGCAAGTGTACCGAAGGCTCATGTGTGGAGAAAGAAATCGGAACGCTTGGCCCTGGGATGCACTGCTAAGGGTCATAAAGAGGGAACGGGAGGAAAAGTGTTGAGATTAATAGTCGCTATTTCCTATGACAAGGGAGTTATTTGCTGAGAGCCATATGAAAGAATGAATGGGAGATATTTTGCATCATTCATTGATGCCAATTTTCACAGGCTCTTTCACGTTGCTGGCAAAGGGAGCAGGCGCCTTTTTGTCCAAGATGGAGATCCTTCTCAAAATTCATCTTTAGCAAGAGCCGCAATGCAACGCACCAACAGCACATTAATTAAACTGTGCCCAAGATCTCCAGATCTGGCTTGCATTGAAAATTTGTTTTCAATAGTTGGCAGGAGGCTCAGGAATCAAGCTGTGCAAGGCAATATACGCCATGAAACATTTCAACAGTTTCAAACTCGTGTGATAAATACATTTTTGTCTGTACCCGTTGAGACTGTGAACACTTTAATAAGCTCTATGCCCAAACGGATTGACGTGGTTATCAAGAGCAACGGCAAGCGTATAAAATATTAATTAAGGATTTAAATTAGTTGTGTAAATATATCACAGCAGCAGAACACGTTTTACTCTTCAATAGTAACCAAATCAGTTTTAGCAAAAGAACAGCTCGTCCATAATGGTGTGGCGGTGTGATCTCGAGACACTGACTCAAAGCCTGAAAATATTAGGCTAATGGATAACAACACCTGTTACTGACGCAAAACGATAATTTCCCAAATAAAGCGCAAAAAAATTGTCCATTTTTTGGTTTTACTCAACATCACCATACCCCTGTAGGGGACAAAAGGATAATAATGTAAGCCCCGCATTAATTACATTAACTTATGTGTGCACAATGGTGAAGTAACTCAATGAATGTTTTCCAAATTCTGCCCGTCTACTGCCTGTTAAAAGATAGGTAAAAATAGACTTGAAAATATGAAAACGTAATTAGACTTTTCCAATCCACTGTATGTTATGACGTCGTTTGGAATCGTGAATCTCAACGGTTCACCGTGGTGAATCGTTGGTAAGGTGAAAGATAAACAATTCGATTCTTTAAACAGACGATTCACCATGGTGAACCGTGCTGCAATAGCATGAAATGCTATGGGATTTATTCCAATTTATCTTTAATAACTAGTTTTAAACACAACCTCGGGATAGGATCGCTTTAATGCCTCAAAACTCGTTTTTCCCAATATATTGAGCTAAAGTATGTCTGGTGAATCGCACGGTGAATCGATAATAATCGCTTTTGCGCAGAAGATTTAATTTGCATACTAATTCAATTTCAGTTTAATCATGCTGTGGAAAAATAAGTTCACTAAAACAACGGCCACACGATGGAACGGAACGTTGCTCTTCTTCTGGAATCTGGTAGTATAGAGAGAATACTCGCCATCGAACTTTCATCATATCTGTTTCCCTTTGGTCCATGACTCCTCCTCGGACAAAAGAAAGTTCATTTTTGCTGGTGCAAAAATCGGCGTGTCTCCTTTAAAAGCAATGTCATGTTTATAATGTGTTTTTGGCGCAGGCAAGTGCTCTTCCTGGCCCTCCAGAAGCATGAGAAAGTCATGCCAAGGAATTATTTGCGCGGACCACCGGAAGTCGTTCAAGAATACTACTTCCGCTTCTTCAGCTCCTATCCAAGCAAACGTTGTAGACGCTGGATTTGTAAACGTCTTAAAAATCCTGTTCAGTGGGTTCAATAAAAATGTTTTGGCGCAGTTGCAGGGACCTTTGAGATACAGGTTTCGGTATTTCCCATGGCCCTTTTGCAGGAGAGTACGCACAGCATCGGAAAACTCTATTCTTGGTATGTTGTTTTGCCGAAGAACTTCATTAGCCATTCGTATCCACTGCCCCCCACAACCAGGCTCGCACTCATTTCCCAGACAGCCATAAAGGATCTCTACTCTACTCAATTGACTTCTTTGGAGGGTTGCCTCTGCATTCTCAAACTCCCACCCAACAGAGAAGGCTTCATCAACGGCTTTGCTTCCACGGTTTGCAATAAATTGGGCTAAGTCGCATTTTCCTTCGTTTTTCTGCTGGTTTGCTAGCAAAAGAAGTTGTAAACGAGTTTTTATCCCCTTTTGAACTACTACTTGGGATACGTCATAAATACTTAAACATTTACGCGACTTCTTGCGCTTGGTGCAGGGATAATTTCCTTCAGCAGGTCTTGTACGCGTTCGACTGGCTCTACTCGTGTGTGGCTGAGAGGCGTTCGTTAAATCGGGGTGATTTATGGATTGCAGATAAGAGGAATCCTCTTTGGTAGTATACTGCCATGCGGAGTAATAATTATGGTGATTGTTGCTAAAATGTACTTTCACTCCGTGTCGCTCCTCAAGATAATTACGTACTCTTAGCCAATGGCGCCGTGCATGTAATTTTACGGCCATGTGGAAATAAAAACCGCCATCTCTATGAGCCTCTTTGCTGCAAACCCACTGAACAACCTCTGAATGCGTTCAGGGATCGGCGTTGGCAAAACTGTCCAAAACAAGGCGTGAAAATTCTTCTCTACTTGCCACCACTTCCAAGTCAGCTCGACTGTATGTTATTAAGTACACACTCCTAACCTCACGAGACATCAGTGACCCCACCTCTTGAGAGTTCTCCCCTTCGCTAACCGCTGTCATCGCTTCACTGCTAACATCAACTCTCAAAATGCAAGGAACATTTATTTTGCTTTTCAGGCCACCTTAATTTCGCTCGATTCTCGGCTCCATAACCCTTAAACCAGCCAAGACGGTATGTTTAATCAAATTACACAGTGTAAACAACTTTATAAGGAAATGCGGTAAACAGCATATTAAAGGTCTTCCCTTTGACATCAGATACTATTTCTTTGACCTTATAAGAACTCCCCAACACATCTTGTACGATTATTATCATGTTCAAACAAACTGCCCACTTTTCGAAGTACGAAGCATGCGAACAGACAACGACGTTTGCCTTAGGAAGAAATTGACCTCTTTTTGAGACTTGCCTTCTATCCTAATCTGACCGCTTTGCACCCTCTACAGATTTGCCGATTTCTTTAAAACAAATACAATACTGGTCACATTTGTTGGAACACCCATCCTCGTTTCCCCCCTCCTTCAATGTTGATTTCAAAACTACCAGAAGTTGTCCGAAATTTTTTCTAACAACACTGAACTGGGGGGAGGGGGAGAAGGGATAAGCTGCCATCTTGTAACACGACGATTGTAGATCATTCGTGTAACGTGTTCCAACGAAATGTGTCTAGTATTGCAGCTCCGGGAACATCACAGTTGCCAGAATTATCTTGAGAAACATCAATACATGTGGTGTTTTCAAGTTCAGAGAGAGAAAGGCTCTCAATAGCCAGTTCAAACAGAGAATTGTCATTCAGCAAATCATCCCAGTGTTCATTTACATCATCATCATCACAATCAAAATCATCGTGGAATTCATCATCGACAAAGTCTTGCATGTTCATGTCGCAGATATCTCCATAGACTACACTAATGAACTCCAAAATTTTAAATGCATGCCTCACATCCTAGATTTCAGCATGTGAGCAGATGTCTTCTACTGTAAACAATTTATTTACATGCTCCAAGACTTGTGACACTTGTAGATCGGAGTATCGAAGAACATTACAATCAAAGGGATAGTTTCATTTTGGTGACACTTCCAAGCACTGGCATAACAGCAAATTAGCATTTGGAAGCCAGTAACAAGAGCTAGAGTTTACATTTTTTGCACCCTCACAATTCAATAAAAATGTCGCACTCAAAAGCACTGTTTAAAATTTTTTTGGTGAAATTGATTTTTTTCAGTTCTTTAACTGGTAGTCGAGAACCTGCATTCTGTGATTCTTATTGAACAGGTACTGGTACACAGGAAACTTGCTGATAAAGTAATTTTCTTATGGGAAAAAAACAAAAATCAAGGGTTGCAAACTCCTCTTTAAAAAAAAACTACAGGCTCAGTGGAAAACTGCAATCTATCATTGAATGTACGGGATGGCAAAACAACCATACTCTCAAACAACAAAACTGTCAAGTGTTATCACAAATTTCTGTACTAGAGCAAGAATAAGGTTTTGTGTGTTCATCTGACTTTGCATCACTTGCTTCATCTGCTCTTGCTGCAATTTGAACTGCTTTTGCTGCTTCTCAGCCTGGAGTTACAGTTGTTGTCTTTGAAGGTCCAGCTCTTCTTTTCTGAGGTCTGTTTCCTTAGCTGTTTTCTTTTCTTTTTTTTTT
>NC_090888.1:27740390-27745390 GCF_036669925.1 Montipora capricornis | reverse complement strand
TGAGCATGTCATTAAAATGAATACCTCAAGCCATGGGTATAGAAGGCTCAGATAGGCGTCAGAACCGCAGAGAGGAGACTGTGCGCCTTTATATGAATTAGCCCGCCATTATATGAATTAGCCTGCCATTGGGGGAACCGTCGCGAGCGCGAAATTTGAATTTTTTAGGGCAAGCTACGTTTTTTCACGGAAAGCAGCGTTGATAGTTTATTATACACTTTTTTTTTTATCAATATGATTACTTTTAGCGAACATTTATTGAAAATAAATAGAACATGGGTTTCCACACTTCTTGCTCGTTGAGTCCGCCATTTTGGATAAGTCGCGAAAACGTTTGTCGCGTGACAAAGAGGGAGAGGAGCTATTCCTTTTATAGTCAGGGTCCTTGTTTAAAACTATAATCAATAAATGCCAACCTGAAGTGCCAAATTTCATTGGTATTGTTGGAGAGGAAATCAAAATCGGTGTGGCCGCAGGCCATCAGTTGCCTTTGAACCGATTCTTTGGTAAAAGACGTCTTTTGTAAACTGTAATTACCAGCATATTAAAATTTTTAGTCTGCTTATCTGCCAGAGTGCCCGGCTAGGTGACCAGGTAATTTTTCTCACTTGTTAGTCGCCTGTGGCGACTGGGCACAGTTAAGGCACCGCCTTGCTGTCTAACATCAATGGGGGCAACTCAGGAGTTAATGGGTTGACAGATCAGGATAAGAAAAGTCAAGGTTATCAGAGGAACAGACATCACAAACTCTAGGCATTTTCCTGCTTTTTAACACAAACTAATCTGCATAAGAGCAGGAATTCACTTTACATTTGTTTATTTGTTCATTGGTTGGAGAAATCCCTGGAACTTTCGTGTCATGTTATGATTTATTGCCTTGGGAAGTGGACATGTGTTTGTGCAATGCTTAGTGTATAGGTAGTATGTACAAGACCAAGCAAGCCTTGTGTTATGACTGGTTACCTGAGCAGGCAAGGTGGAACTCGATTACCCATTCGGACCTTTCCGTTTTGTTATCAAAACAAAAGTGAATCTAGCTGTTGTTAACCCTTTCACTCCTGTGGGGTTTCCCATTGACGAGTAAAATCGTCTGGCGTTAGACGGAGTAAAATCTATAAGTGTCACCCTTGGGAGTGAAAGGGTTAATGGGCACATAGTTTTTGAGTGAATCTACCTGTTGTTAACCCTTTCACTGCTGTAGGGTTTCCCATTGACGAGTAAAATCATCTGGCGTTAGACAGAGTAAAATCTATAAGTGTCACTCTTGGGAGTGAAAGGGTTGGGACAAGAAACATGTGCCTGCTTTATCAGATGGTTTGATTGTTGATGAGTTGTTGGCATTGTGTATAGGTCTGACGTTTGTTTTAAAGGTAGAGTTATTAAAAGATAATTGTCATCAGTGTTTTCTTGCTAATTGTTAATCAACAGAGAAAGAAAACATTTTCAAACTGTTGCATTATTTAATGCTTAGAACAACACATTTCTCCAAGCAAAACAGAAAAGGAGAACAGAGGAAAGGCAAGAAATGCTACAAGTTTTACTGGTAATTGTAATAACCTTTAATGATCCAGGTTTAATGCACTGTAAAGCCATGTCTTATTTCTTCTGTACTATTTGTAAACAATCATATTGAACATATGAAATTCTGACATGATGTAAATACTGCAGTACTTCCATAAACGTTACACAACAAATGGGTTAAGACAAGAAGAACTTTAAACTGTAGCACTTTTTAACGGTTGAGGCTTTGACAATGTTGTGTAGCTGTTTCGTTATGCTGGCTATGTGTAAACAAGTATAATCTTTTCATAACTTCATATAAATGGGTGTATTCTCTGAGATCACATGTAAATTTGTTTGCCTCGGAAGTAAAACACAACTAGGAGAATAAAGGTATCGACGATGGAGATTGTGGTAAAAGTAAAGAATCTGATCCTACCAACGCGTGGGCCATTGCGTCGGTTGACTGTTGGTCAACTGTCGGCTTGCGCATTAGCCGCTGTTTAATCTTATAATGTATAAGATGGGTCGGTGGTGCGTTGGTGGCGTGTCGATGACTCATTTGGGCCTTATTGAACTGTTGAGAAGCTAAACGTACCTTTTTCAAACTGAACGGAAATGTCTTCAACGGGAAACTTTCCCTACGATATGAAAGTAAGAAATTTACTTTTGACCGCCATCTTGTATTTTGTGATATTAGAACCCAGTTCCCATTACGACAAGTGTTATCAGAAGCCAGTTTTCACTCTGGCAAATGCATTGCCCGAGACTTTATCTTTATCAGCTATTTATATATATTATTACAGGGCTTCTAATAGGGTGCGAAAAAAATGTGGACATGCGGGACTTTCAAGTCTCATTATGCGGCAATCAATCAAGAACATATTTGAGCACAAGGGAACTACATATTGCAATTGAGTTTTTTTTCTAGTGGACAAAACCCTCTAGGAATAGAAGGCATCTTCCAACGCCATCGGCAACAGCCTCTTTGTGATGCGAGGTCATTTCACAAACAACGGCAACACATCGCCCAGCTGCCTTCAGCACTCCTGCTCAATCCTTTTCACTGAAAGTTTCAGGTCTCCCAGCCTCTCCAGGGTTCTTTGGTACCTGGTTTCATTGACAATTCGCAGCTCTGCTATGCAAAGGAAGTCTGTAACCATGCTGCGTACTGTGCCTGCGAGTCTGTAAGCATTGTTCGGGCTACAAATCTTTTCATTTAGGGAAGAGAGCACTGCCCTGTATCGTCGATGGATTTCGATAAGGTCATTGCGGTCGACCTTCGCAGCAGCTTCATGGTTTGTTGCAGCTGGTGGTTCTGAGTTCTGCAAGCTTCGTGGCTGCTCCAGGGTCTTAATGCGGTCATCTTTTGCTTTCAACTGCTCCTTGGCATAGTGAAGCAAGGATCGCAGAAGGTGCTGCTCTTCCACCTTCCCGACCGAACTAGAGAGACCCTGGAACCTGGAACTGTCTGAAGAGTCCGGAATTCGGGCCCTTGCTTTTCACTGCACTAAAATTGTTCAGAAAGCAAGGGTCTGAATTTTGGACCCTTGCTTTTTGTTCCACTGAAATGGTGGACAAAATATTTTGTCTCTGTTCAGAAAGCAGGTGCTCATTCAGTAGTTCGTAAATTTTCTTTTTTTGCAGCTCCCTCTTGTACTCTGTACAGTCCTTGCATTTTGCAAATCTGTTTTCCTATTTAAAAAGCCAGAACACAGGAGCAGTAAATTCATGAAAACACAGAATATACAAACTAAGACAGCATTTATAAATTCACATTTGATACTTTCTCACTTAGATGCATAAAGCATCAACCAGAATGACTCCTAATGGAAGAACGAAAATTTAATTTACCTTTCCTTACTTTTCAGTGGCTTTTGTTTTTTGAGGAATCTTCTTTGAGAAATTTTGTTGCTGGAGTGAAAATCGTCAGCTACATCAGAAAACAATTGAAATCGAACCATTTAAAAAAGCAAACAGTTGCAGTTTTTGCTTTTCTACTTGGCCAGCAATTTTGTTGAAACGATCGGTGCAATCAAAACCACTACAGGACACATTAGAGACTGCTGAAAAGCCCCATCCTCTGTGAAAGGGCAACAACTTACCTGTGGAATTTTAACCTTGGAGAAATGACAACGTCATATTTCATAGAACCTGTGACAAACTCACTACTTTTTCTCCACTCATTTCATTTTTTTTTTCCATTTCCTTGTAAATACCACCCACATTGTAACAGGAGGGCAAATGAATTCCTTTTTGATCTGGGTGGAAGTCCCCACGGCTTTAACAAAAAATTGCAACCAGGATATACCGTTGGCTGTTTTAAGGCTGACATGATGATTTCCGGTATTTCCATGAATAAAGTGACTAGTTCCTGTCTTGAAATCGTTTTCTATCCCTTTCATTCTGTCCTTCTTAATACCGTAAATTCTTAACCATACCTCTTTCTCCCCTTTGCGACAAAGGAAGTTCCTAGTTCTAGAGACCTCCAAGAGTGTTTCTGGAGGCAGTCAAGAATGCAGTTTCTTTGTTCTTGAATGCCCTTGCCCTTAAAAGTTGACTCACAACTGATGACATCATCAAACGCAAATTTTTTTCAAGCATTGATGTTGGCAACAGTAAGAACTTAATAGGTTCCAAACTTCCTGTGGTTTCCTTATTCTCTCTCTTTTGTTGTCTGAAAAGTAAAGTATTGTCAATAAAGTATCGTCAATGGAGAATGTATCCTCAGTTTCTGATAATAACTTTCATCAATTGTGGTTAAAAGTGCGAAGCCGCTGTTATAATTCATTTGTCATCTGTACATTCTAATGAATTATTTATTTGATAGATATCAATACACAGAAATAAACAACAAAAGGTCGGCTCTTCTTCCTATTAAATTCGGTGTCCTTCAAAGATCCCTGCTATGCACCATCTATACCAATGACCTTCGTAACGAAGTAGAAGATGGCTTGGCCATGATGTATGCTGACGATACTACACTTTATACAATTGGTTCAAGTACTGACCAAGTTATCTCATCTTTGAATGTTATGATGTCACAGATATCTAAGTGGAGCTCTCTAAACAAATTGACTATTCACCCTACAAAAACTGAAGCTATGATACTGGCAAGGCAGCAGTTTATTGGTCCTTTGCAGCCTTTGCACTTTGGCCCTGGCTTTGTGAAGCTTGTCAATTCTACAAGCTGTCTGGGTGTTACAATTGATAATAAACTCTCCTGGCATTCCCAAGTAGACGTTGTTAAAGCTTGTTTTTCCAAAAAAAAATTGGTGCTCTGAGGAGAATGAATGTCATATTTACCTAAGTTGACTCTAGAAGAAATATATTTTAAAACAATTATACCTAGCATTACTTATGCTATATCAGTGTGGGGAAACTGTTCCCAATCATTACTTAATAGTTTAGATCACATACAGGCTCGTGCATGTCGTATAATTAATCGTCTCCCTTCTTCACAAGAAAGTAGCTCATGTTTGCTTCAGTGTAATTGGCTT
>NC_090888.1:27722890-27735390 GCF_036669925.1 Montipora capricornis | reverse complement strand
GCCTTGTTCCGTCGCACTCCGCTCTATTCGAATAAGAATTTTGAAACATCCAAGCAATCTTGGGCAATCAGTGAGTGATCGACCTTGAAATGCTGAGCCAAACTCTGGAACTCTTTGAATGATAATATTAATTAAGTCCTTAAAATGTCCCAAGATTTTAGGCGTCGTTTTGCAAATGTTTTATTACATGTAGATTGATATTCTTGATATGTTTTTTGTAATTATAACATTATTGTACTTATATTGTAATAATGTAAATTTAAATTTGCAATTTTTAATTCTATTGAGCTGAAAAACCCACTTACGGAGCATCAATGAAGTATGTATGTATGTATGTATGTAAAGTTGCATCTTTCGATGAACTGAACTCAGGACTTGACAAACATCAAAAATAACACTAACCAGGGTTATTTTAATTTGACTGAGTCTGATTAAATCGGTATACATGTAGTTCCTAGGCAACCAAAATGTAGTCTGTTACTAATTTTCTTGTACATTATGTTTTTTATGCATCTTTGCTTTAAAGGTTTCAACATCTAGTCCACTTTTAATGATAAACTCATCAATTCTAGCATAGCGGCTGTCATTAGAAGCAAACTCTCGATGTTTTATAGCACTCGCAAAATGCAGTTTCTCTGTTTTGACAGTTTTTCGCTGAATTGATAATAATAATAAAAATAATTGTCGCAGCTTATTGTCGTCGTAAGTACAGCAACGACGCACCTCAACAAAGTCGAACCGAAAGCATACAAAGGTGCCTCTGGCAGCCACTATCCGGCCCATGTGTGACTTTGGAGCACAACTTACAACCAGCTGGAATCAGCTGTGTGTTGGTTTTTGCTGAGGGAGGCAAACCGGAGAACCCAGAGAAAAACCCTCGAAGCAGAGACGAGAACCAATACAAACTCAACCCACTTATGGGGTCACTCTGGGAATCAAGCCTGGGCCACATTGGTGGGAAGCGAGTGGTCTCACCACTGTGCCATTCTTGCTCCCCTCCTTTGGAAGTGTCTGGATAATCAAATGGACAGCCTCCGAGCTCTGATTCAAAACTTATGGAAGGGTGTTTTTTAAACTCCTTGTAGCAAGGTCGATAAAGTCCAGAAGTGTCTTCCACTTTTATAGCAGAGCTCTGCAGGTGCCGAAGGCACGCACACAGAGCACCATTGCTAAGAAAATATGGTAACCCATCGATGTGAGAAAATTTAATTTTTAGCCATGACGTCATGAACGTCCATACGTAGTCCGTCCGTCCGCCCCTCCGCCCCTCTATGTATGCCAATGTGACCAGTATCACGTAACCATATCGCAGGCTCAAGTTTAGAGCTCATCAAGGAGGCAATACTCCATTTTACACTAAAGCTAGTTTACAGCATACATCTTTGATATTGGACATAAAAGTTATGGTCAATTGACACCTGTCAAAACAAGGTATCTGCTGAACAGTATCACGTGACCATATCGCGGGCTCAAGTTAGACCTTATTGAGGTCAGCTGTATTTTTTTTTAGCTCACTAGTGACCCGGAACTGGCTGTTGATTGGATTGCAGGGTCAAGCCAGGTCAGACACTTACACGCACACCTGAATGAGGCTTAATTTTCACGCTCTTTCTGTGGCTTGACGCGGCTACACAGCCATGCTACGTCAGCAAAGCTCTTGACAGTCGATGCTTTTCATGTTCAGGTACGGTTTGGAAAATATATTTTTCTCGCATTTTTCGCTGGTTTCAATCCAGGTTTGACATAATATAGCTGTAGTTATCCAAGTCAAGCATTGGAGGGATGTAAACTTAAAGCTGAGTGTTAATCTTTTAATTTTGTTTAGGGCTGCTTTTTTGCTCTGAATTGCAGTTTTTGGTATGTCTTAAAGTGCATATGACACAAAAATTTTTATTAGCTTGTTTAAAAGAGCTTTCAAAACTTGGAGACTTAAATTGCAATGTTTTGGAAGATTGCTACGAAGGCAGAGCCTTGACTGAGTTTTGCTCCACTTTTAATCTTCTAAATCCATAATTGATATTGTGTTAACGACAAATAAGGACTTTGTCGAAAATTGCGTTGTAAAATGTTCGTCTATCAGCGATCACAACCTGGTGTGTTTTAAGCTTAAGTTAAAAGCTCCAAGACCTCGTCATTCGTATGTCACCATTTGAAGCTACAAGAACTACGATCGCGATAACTTCCTTGTGGACCTATCTTGTGTCCCATTTCATATGGTTGATTTCTTCGAAAGCCTGGATGACCAAGTTGATGCTTTTAATTGTTTATTTCTTGAGGTTCTTGATGTTTACGCACCATTCAAGCGCATAAAAATTAAATCACGCCCTAACCCATTCATCACCCAAGAGATCAAACAGTTGATGAAAACTCGTGATTTATGGCACAAAACCGCTAAGCGAACAAGTGATCGCCTCCACTGGAATGCCTACAGATTCTTTAGGCAGGAAGTGAAGCGTGAAATTAGACTCGCTGAGAAAGCGTACGTTCGCACCGAGCTTCAAAACAGCAAAGGAAACTCGAATGCAATTTGGAAAGTGATCAACCGTTGCTTACCAAGGAAGGGAGTGCCTTTGAAAACCGAGAACCCTTTGAGCCTATCCAAAACGTTCAACGAGTTCTATATTTCAGTTGGTAAAGTTACAGCGGATAAAGCAAGATTGATTGCTCGGGAATTTGGCTTTTCTCCAAGCGGTCATGGCTTGTTACACAACTATGCAAATGATGTCCACGAAAATGACCATCGAGAGCTTTTTATGTTTTCTGCAGTAACTGAATCTCTAGTTGAAAATATCGTTAATGGTCTGCCTTCGAATAAAGCTCCTGGTGCCGACAAAATTACATCTAGAGTTCTTAAGGATAGCCTTCCTGCAATACTTCCGATAATCACGCATTTGTTTAACAAGTCGTTTGCCACTGGTACTTTTGCACGATCGTGGAAAATGGCTGAAGTCATACCTGTTCCCAAGTCTGGCGATTTCAATGAACCAGTAATTATGCGCCCTATTTCCTTACTTCCGATATTATTGAAGGTCTGTGAAAGACTCGCCCATCGTCAATTCGTTGATTTTCTGAATCGCTCTGGAAAAATCTCAAAGTTTCAAAGCGGGAATCGTGAATTCCACTCTACCGAGACGGCTTTACTTCAATTTATAGATGACATTTTAAAGAACATGGATGAGAAGAAAGTTTCATTGATCGTGTTATTAAATATGTCGAAGGCTTTCGACAGCATTCAGCATGAGCACCTACTTATGAAACTCCACAAAATCGGCATCTCCACTGCTGCTTGAACCTGGTTTGAAAGTTACTTGACAAAGCACAGTCAATTCGTGAGGATCGAGGATGCTATTTCGGATCCATTACCTTTAAATTTCGGGGTTCCCCAAGGCTCTATCCTTGGACCCGTCCTCTTCACAGTGTATGTTAACGATTTATTGTCGGTTCCTAAGCACTGCAAATCTTCAGGTTACGTGGACGACACAAAAATTTTCTTATCTCTTCCTCCTCGTGATATTACTGATGCAAGCAATGCGTTAAATCAAGACCTTTTGGAAATATCCCGTTGGTGCTGCGAGAATTCACTGTTGATTAACCCTGACAAGACCAAATTCTTGGTTATTGCAACTCCACAACTCTTACGTAATTTGCCGCGTCTATCCATTACCATTCTTGGAAAGGAGATTGAACCCGTTTCTGTTGCCAGAGACCTGGGTGTCTATATCGACCAGACTCTCAACTATAACAAACATATATCAAAGTTAGTCTCGAACTGTGTTCACAAACTTGTTCAAATAAATAGGATAAAGCACTTATTAGATCGGAAATCTTTACTTTTAATGATTAATGCCTTCGTATTTAGTAAACTCTTTTATTGTTCAACTGTTTGGGGAAACACATCCAAGTCAAATACAAAGAAGCTACAAGTGGTCCAGAACTTTGCAGGAAAGATCGTACTCGGCTTGAAAAAGTTCGACCACATCTCTCAAGGCCTTAAATCACTTGGGTGGCTTAGTATAGAGGATAAACTACGATTAAACACAGCCGTCATGGTGCATAAATGCTTAAAACATCGGGTGCCCATTTATCTGAAAGACAAATTTGTATTTAGGTCATAAGTTCATAATAGACAACTTAGATCTGTCGATAACAATGAACTCAACTTGCCACATTGTCGGCTTTCTACTGGCCAGAGGTCATTTGCCTTTCAAGGGGCAAAAGTTTGGAACTCGCTCCCCCTTGATCTAAAGTTAACTTCTTCACTGAGGACTTTTAAAAAGAATGTATGTGAACTGCTTGTAAATAATTTATCGTGAAACGTTGCATTTATATTTTTTTAGCTTTTATCTTATCAGATTTTTTCTATTTTTAATTCATGTAAGATTTTTAATATATATTTAAATATTGCTGCTGAAAAGCCCTTTTCAGGGAGCGCAATAAACGTGTATGTATGTATGTATGTATGAAGAACGGCATTTATTTCATTGTCATAGCTCTCTTGGTTGCCAAGTTATTCAAGATTTTGATTTATGCAGATTAGACGACTTGTGACGTCACATCCTTGCATACGGCGAGAGCTACTGAAATTTAAACTGACCAATCAGAATTCAGCGAGCGGGAAAAACTGTGCTATCCTTGTGCTATTCGACGTCACACCAATTGTTTACATTCGGATTGGTTAGATCGGTGGACATTCGCTCAGCCTTCTCTTGTGACTCTCTTGACCGTCGCTTCTTTGAACTCAGCGGGACAGAAATGACGCATTGTTCTGGCAATCAATTTGCCAATCCACTTTATCCAGTTTATGAATTGGTCTAGCATGTGATTAAAAACCAGGATCGCCTTTGAACTTTATTCTGTGGAGGAAGAAGACGTTGCTGAGTGAACATTTTTACGACGAAATCCGTTGGTTTGTTCAGCACTTTGATGTCCGATAACTGAGCCGCTCTAATGAGTGTTGGGTCAATCGCATTTGGCCGTCTGACCATATGAAGTTTTTTCAGCTCTTGTTTGTGTCCATCATGATAGAACTTCAGGTGAAGCGCTATGCTGCTTTATGCCAACTTCGATGGCTTGTGATGAGCTTGCCTGCTGCCCAAATTGTTGTTGTATTTGGGCAAGATTGGTCTTATCGGGTTGGAACTTAATAGTGAGGGGAACAATTTTTGGTTCATCTGCTGTGCCAAACAACAAACAATCCTGTTGGGTGTTCCACGTGCTTGGCGAGTCTTGCACGACCATCATCTATCAGATCTGGAGTGGAGTTTTCTTTCAGTGATTACAACTTGCGATCGTTCTGCAAACATCCACGTAGCATGCAGGACTTTTTAGTAACTTCAGGATCCCCGGCCCGTTTTGCTGTTTCAAAGGGAGGCGTGCATTTTTGAGCAGTTTGTCTTCATTGCTTGTATTTTTTCGTTTGTTCCTGGTGGCGCAAAGTAACTTTGATGATTTGAAAGGACTTGAATCCTTAATTGAATTAGCGATTTTTTTACTTCAGGAACCAACAAGTGAATGGTACACAAAATTAGGAGAAACTGTTGGTTGAATAGACAATATTTGTACACATAATTATCCACCCAGTTTAAGTACTAAGCTCAACAAGTTGTTTGGCTCCACAAGTTTCAGTTTCAGGCCACGTACCCAAATTCACCCTGGTACTGTTGTACACTACCATAGTTCTTTGGAAATTGAATAGCTCCTTGAACACCTGGTTGCTTGAGAAGAAACTTGATGTGTTTGTTCTCTACATTGGTGAATGCAGCCACTAACTGTCCGTTGTGGATAAACTCCAGACCAACTCTTTTTTCAATTTATTCTTTGTTCTTCGCAGGGCATTAACAATGGTGTCCCTTGTAAAATGTTAGTTTAAAGAGTTTGTTTAAGTTATTTCCAATTTCATAGAGCACTGTGGTTGCCAGATTCACTTTAAAACTTATCATGGAAATGTAAATCAATGCCAGTGAAAAGTCAGTCTCTTGAGTTGTTGATAGAAAATTAATTTAAAATATGCATATTGAAACATCAGTTGAGGAATATTTTTTTCCCTTTTTGTGAACCTAACATACATTGCTGCCATTTATTTATTGCTTGGTCATTCAATGTCTTGATCACATCAAATAATTTATTTTTTAGGTATTGTGTATCTTTATCTAAAAACTTAACTGGTTGCTTTTTAGAGCCCTTTTGCAGCATATTTAGATAGGCAGGAAATGTTGCACATTTTATGGTAAATAGTTCTGCATAGTTTTAAGGAATATTGCGGCCTAAGCTAATTGAATATGAGAATAAAATGTGCTGTTTGACATTTTGTGAATTTAAAGACTATTAATATTGTTTGCGCTTGTTTTAATAGGCTTAAGGTTGGCACTCAAAAGTGTTCCTTCAACAATCTTATTCTGTAAAGATTACCTTGGAAGAATTGGATTAATGCAAGTTTTTTCTTTTAGCCTCTTTCCCCAGTGCCCTCTGAGAATAGAGTTGATTTGCTTTTGCCCGATATTGATAGATGAAACAATGCCTAAACCAGCCGCAAGAAATACTTCATGGTGCTTTTTTACAAACATTGGCATGAGGGTGCTCATAAGCATCTGAGCATTGTTTCGCATGCTAAAGTGATAATTATTATAAATAACTTGTTTATCTTAGAGAGTCTTCTTTTCCTGTTGGTCATTCAAAAATTGTTGGAATAGCTTGTTTGAGCTGTTGGATAGAGGCAGAACATTTGATGAGGGCCTCCTGGGGAGAGGAGTCCTTGTTCCCTTTAGATATCTTCTTGTGTTTCCTTGTTCCCCAAATTACTTTGAAACTTGTTCCCAGCCTTTTGATCCCTAAAATTTAAATATTGGTTTTGTTTCCTTGTTCCCTAAAATATTTTGATATTGTTCCTCTGTTCCCCAGTTCAAATAAGCCATGTTCTCTTCTTCCCTCAAACCCCTGGGAGTGCCTCTTTGATGTTGATTCTCGTATTGGCCTAATAGTAATTCACTGTAGAATTGCAAGACACAGCAAGTTCTTATTTGGGAGTGAGGGAAAAGTTTTGAATAAATGTTTGCTCAATACAAGAAACAAAATTTGACTGCACCTTCTAGACCTTACTCTTTTCAGACATGAATCAGCTTGTTTGCACCTTTCTGGCGACCTGCGGGAGGGCAAGCTCTAGAAACTCTTCTTTAGTGAGCCTTCCCCTGAAAAACTTTCCAAGTCTGGCTTTCCGGTGTTAGGGGCCGAGGTTTTTGTGCAAAATTCATCAGCGGCTTCCTTGCAGCTTCTCAAAGGTGTTCCTTCGGGCAATGGTTAGTAAAAGTTTTGTAGTGCTTATACAAATTTTCGCTACTTGAAAAGGTATGTTTATACGAAACAAATATCAGCTTGACAATTTTTCTTTCCCGATACTCCATTTAAAATGCACGTGAGCGCTATTAATAGAGAGCCAGAAAACCATTTAAAACATTTTGTGGCAATTTTTTTGTCAACAAACTTGGGTTGTTGGCGAGCAGAATTCGAACATAAGCTGTTGTGCTTTGGCTTTTATTTGTGCTTTTTCTAACTAATCTAAGACGAATTCAGGCTGGTATTTTCGAATCAAGTGTAAGAAGACGGCAAAACCGTATTGATAATGTATTTATTTGAGTTAACTTCGCGAATAAAGACTTTAATCGCTTCCTTTCGACAGGGGTAGATCGACACGCACAACCGAAATGCACTGTTTCCGGTGAAAGGGCAAATGATTGACAGGATAGCACAGTTTTGACTGCCGCGCGCACTGCAGGCGCGGGTTCCGTATGCAAGGATAGTGGACACAAAATGATGTAAAATCACAAAAAATTGAATATCTCTGAAGACATTTTCTGTATAGAGCTGAAACTTTGTACAGTTCTTACGCTCATTACAAAGTTCCATGATATGGCCCACTGTGACGTTTCCATAGCAACACAATGGGCTCCAGGCCCTCTCCATCCAAAGGGTAAAATCAGAGTTTCCCTCCCCAATAAGGGTTATTTGTTTTTGATGTTCATTCAGTGGGTGTGAGCAAATATGGACATTACACAGCATAAGCATAAGGAAGTCTGTTAGACTCTGAAGCAACAAAGAAGGCATTTTCGATATCGGAAAGGTAGAGGTCTGGTAACGAGTATGTTGCTATGGTGACATCATAATCACTATTACAATGTGTAGTTTTGGTAGCACATCAACCCTGCAAAATTTCAACCCTCCAGACCTAGTACATGCAAGGATATTCCATATTTTGTGATTTTACACAATTTTGTGTCCACTATGTGACGTCACAAGTCCTCTAATTTGCATAAATCAAAATCTTGAATAATTCCAACCAAGAGTGCCATTGCAATAAAGTAAATGCCATTCTTCATCATCTTGAAAGCTCTTTCGATCAAGCTAATAAAAAATTTTGTGTCATATGCACTTTAAGATTTTTAATTTCGAATCTACTAAGGTTGCAAGATGCCTGGACGGCCTATGTCAGAAGAACAGAAACGAAAGAAGAGAGAAAGAGAAAGAGAATGACAAAACGGTACACCAGTAATAGCTTAAAGTTGGTGGAAGAAGTTACTCCACAAATTCTTTTCTTGGACACTAAACCGTTTGTTATTTCTATGGATGAGTTAGTTCAAGTGGATGCATATTTCTAAAACGTAGTTTAGTCGTTTTTTCCTTTGTTCAGGAATGAAACTCGAATTTTTATTGTGAACTGGAATCAAATAACAATCATCTGTACTCTTTTTGGACAGAAATAATCGATCTGTTGCTGGTTTGTTTGGCCTTAAAATGCAAGCGAACAAGAAGTTTTTTTACTCCGCTTTCCTAACTGTTTTTCGATGTACCTCGACAGTGACGAGAATTTGGCACTTATGTTCTAAACATGTAATCACAATGAGTTCTCATAAAAGTGTAAGGAGAAATATTACCAGCTTGTGTTTTCAGAAGTTTGTTTAGTTTGCACGTACAGGTAATTTGTTGGAGATCTTGTTTGAAGTTTTTCCTTTCTAGCCGATTCTGGTTCTAAGCCAAGCTGGCGTGTTTCAATGAAATACATCAAATTGTAAATGATCTCGTTTTCGGAGATGAAGTGGAATAAATAAAGTACATCAATACAACTCCTTGCTTGACCTCGAACCAACAAAGACGATCTGTCACATCATGAGCCATAGTACGTCTGCGATTTCTAATTTTAGCATGATTCCTATTCGCTGGTGTTTGACAGTCGACTCTGAAATGGTTTCTTTCCTTTTCAGTTTGCTTGCTGAGGATTTGCTTGTTTTCTTTTAAAACTCTTGCGATTCAAGAAAAATTAATTGCCTAACTGGTAAATTCGACAGTAGATTTCACTGGAAAAACCGGTATCACACTCATCCCTTCGTGATTCATGTGATCAGTCGGTTTTTCAGGTGAAATTAACCGTGGAATTCACTAGTTAGGCAGCAAAGAAAATGTTATATAATTAAGCAATATCCGGGAAAACCAAAAGGCGGACAGTTCCAAAGCCTTTTATTTTCACTAATCCTACAGCCAGTAAAAATAAACAAGCTGGGAGCTCCGCTTTTAGACTTGGCTAAATCTATACATGTATATTAAATGGGTATTTACGTTTCCTGGCAAGTATGTCTGTGGTCTGACTTGTACGAATGTTTAAATTTTTATGTTATTGCTTGATTAATCGAGAGACACACTCGCATTCCAAAATTTTGATATTCCACCATCTGGCTATTTCAGTAATATAACTTAACCCTTTAACTTCCTTGAAACTCAGGAGTGTCGTGTTTTTCTTTAAATGATTTTATAACCATAGTCACGGCTCTTGACTGATGTGTACCAGGCGTTATGCTTGGCAACAACCTAATTTTTTTTCATGCCTCCTTTTGTCACCACAAAATCAACCTTTTTATCCGAAAACGTTATTACATGTCCATCGACTGAGGTGATTTAACTGGGAAGCCAAAGATTCTTGGTCATTTCTCTCGTCACATTGCAGGTAAAAAATATTTTTGTTCACCCAGTTTATGCCTTCCATGGATTCTGGAATTTAGTATAAATGGGCATCGAAGTAAATATGAAATATCAAAGGCTAGAAAGGTGATACTAACTGCTTTATTTACCGGTTTATAATGTACTTACTTCCTATGTGAGGAAAATATTTTATTTTCTGGGGCTTGTCCACCCCACGCTTACCACCAAGTTGCGAAACCTGTTAGATTACTTGTCAGCTACACTATTAATGAAAAGTTGCAAAAGAATTTGAGAAGTTTGTTCGTTTATTAAAACCACCACGGATTAATCTGGATAATCAATATATTTTAACCACTTTTACCTTGGTTTGAGACAGACGAGGCAAGGGAAGATCCAGTAATTTTTCATTCGTCCAAAGTGTAAGCATCTCTTGCTTTGTTTGGCAGAGTAGGACATTGGGCTGAGGCACAATAGAAGATGATAATTGCTATTGGAACGCGCGTCAGATATGCTTTGAATATTTGGGGTTTTCAGTTTCTCATTGATGCGACAATAACTACTTTAGCATCGCTCTTGACCTTTTTACTTACCCTTACTCTTGGATTTCACATGACGTCACAACCATGTTGGTGTCCCCAAACAATGAAATGGCGGCCATGTTGGTGTCCCGATCCAATCCTCCGGGAATTATTATGCTAATGTCGTCTTTTGTTTTCGTTGAAAAACATGGCTGTTGATCACGTGAGTAAAACCCAAGAATTGAATAAATGCTACGTAACAGGTGAATCGTGAACGGTAAAAAACCCCTTCTCTGTAAATCAGCGAATGCAAAGAAGACAGACGCTTTACATCTCAGGACAAAAAGCTCAGCAGCAAAGAAATATCCATTATGAATATCTAGAATGTTAGAAGACATTTCTCAGTGATCTCCACTGTTACTGTCATCAAACTCTATTTCATGATCACTCCCTGAAGAAACTATTACAGTGATAAGAATGGGCGATTGTGAAATCAGACGATAAGAATATCTCTTAGTTATTTTATTCGGGTCCCTTTTTCTAATTTTAGGTAACATGTGTAACTTTTTTTTCGGTGCATCGGTTAAAAAAAGGAGAAATGTCCAGAAATGCACACAGCAACAAAAATGGCAAAAATGAGAAAATGTTGGCGAATTTGGCAAATATGGCGAAAAGGAAGAAGGAACACAAAATATAGAAACCATGTGTAATTGCGGAGGGTCTTATGGTATTCCTTGTTTGAAACAAAGTTTTCCCATTGTAATCAATGGCAAAAATGAGAAAATGTTGGCGAATTTGGCAAATATGGCGAAAAGGAAGAAGGAACACAAAATATAGAAACCATGTGTAATTGCGGAGGGTCTTATGGTATTCATTGTTTGAAACAAAGTTTTCCCATTGTAATCAATGTTCTGGTTTCATATTGGAAAATTTGTCACAGCAAGCATTGTCAATAGCATTCCATATAAAAGGAGATATCAATGTCCTTTTGGAATATTATAGTTATCTTGACACCGATAATCATGAATTCATAGCCAAATGCCATGATAGTTAATTTGGTGAAATCAGGGGTTTCAGTAAAATTTGAAGTACATAGATGCCTGGGCAAATTATGTATGCAGTGATCACTCTTGTTTTTTTACAAGGGCTTGAGTCAAAATCAAAGGATGAAGTAGCCAGTGGTGAAAGGCAAATTTCTTACAGCAGACTACCCTCTACTGCCTCTATCCTGCTTCTAATGAAACCCCTTTGAGATAGTAATAATTGTACAGAAGTGATGGTGAATAATGTCCAACTTTAAGCTAAGCCACTAATAGCTAAAAGGAGATTTATTACCACAAATGAAGGGATCTTGTAAGCATTCCTTTTCTAAGATAGTTTGACAGGCATCATATGCAGCAGGATAAATTCTATCATCACTTATTTGAAGGTGATACACATTTGGATCAGTCAATGTTTCACTGGAAGATTTCAGGACTTGGATAAGTATGTTCTCTAATATATAAAACAAAGAATCATATATTAATGTAATTGAGACACACACACATAATAAAGATGTATTACTATAATTATGTCAGTTACAGTGAAATAGTGGTCAAATGGCCTTAGTTGGCACTGAAAAATAATGCATTGACATGGTAAATATTGATGTTCCTGAGTAGATGTTTTTTTTTTTTGTAATTTTGTCTTATTAACAAAGATTGCTTTAGTTGAAGGATCCAAATGTTAAAATTGGCAAATAATAATTATTGTTGCTTTCAAACAACCTGATGAACGGCAACGCTTCTTCTATTTGTAGTCAGAACCATCCTTGGTTAATATGCATTGTGACAAGCACGTGTAAAGTGATTTAAGTGAAAGAAAGCTATATACCTAGGTGGGTTGTAAAGTTTTGTGCTGCATCTTTGTCTTCCTGATTAGAAGATATTTCCAATGCGGAAAAGGGCTTGAATACATGCTTGGGAAAGATCCATAAGAATCGAGATGCTAGTCCCTTGTCCACATTGTTTTTGTCAACAA
>NC_090888.1:27672890-27702890 GCF_036669925.1 Montipora capricornis | reverse complement strand
AAGTAACTATATCCAAATTTTACAAGAGCCAAATCTAACTTCCAAATCAGACATTTCCTTAAAACAAGAGTTTTTCTTTTTATTTGCTCAAAGAATTGTTCTGGGACTAGAATTCTAGTGTGTTTAAAATAAAAATAAAAATAAAAATTTAGCGTGTTTTTTTCCATGTTAATAATATCTCAATTAACTTTTTAAATATGCTCATAATTTACAGAAATATTTGATGTAAGAATGGAACACTATACATTAATGACTGTTTGAATAATGATTTTGCAAACATGTCTTGTGGCTCACGTGGGATCAATAACTTCGATCCCATGGGTAGAACAAAGCTTTTTTATTCTCCGGGGACAACATGGCTGCCATATGATTAACCCTTTAAGTACCAAGAGTGACCAATATCAAATTTCTGCCCATCATATCAATACTTAATCAAGGGAATAGGTTAGGAGAATGAATGAAATGATCACCTGAGAAAATTGATTTTGCTTTGACCTTCTTCCAACTTATACTGTGAGATAATGTATAGAGATCAGTCAGAAGAACAAACTACTTTCAAGTCGCTTGATCAAAATGTCCTTCTTTCCACCAGTTGAAAGGTTCCTTTTCGTAAGTTCTGCTTTAAGCTCTACAACAGTTATCTCTTTTGGGTTCTTAGCACTCCAAGATACTGCTTCTTTTCCATTGTGCAGCAACTCATGTAACTGTAGATCAACATTGTCAGCAAACCGCTGACCACACTCTGAATCAGGACATACATATGGCTTGAAAATCTCTACAAGCTGAGGGGATAATTTCTGCTGCTCTGCTGAGTTGACAATATCTTGACTTTGGAGACATGAATGGCAAAGATCACCATCCACTTGCTTGATTCTGCCACAGTTACAAACATCTTCAGAAACACAATGTGGGGGTACTCGTGACTTAAAGTGGGACTTGTATGTCTGTGGTAATGGTTGATGTTCATGAAGATACACATTTCGTACATAATTTGCCGTCATCACTTGCCACCATTTACCTGACTTGTCTGTTCTGTTGGATCTGTTGCTGAGTTTCAAGTCATTCTTCACTGCTGAATGCTTGGCCTCTTTTCCCTGCTGAGAAATTATACCATAGCCAACGTGATACATATCATAGAGCTTTAATGCATGGTATGGTAGAGCATAACCCACTCTCCAAGATTTTACATTCACATGGCTTGGGAAGAATAAACAAAGGAGATTGAAATACAGTTTGCAATTCTCCTCAAGTTCCAATAGCTCTGCTCTTGTTGCAGATACCTTGTTGAACAAAGCACAAGCATTTCTTAGGTACGGCACAAGTTGACTTAGTGCTAGTCGCTTTACCCTCTAAGGGAATTCTAGGCAATCAACTAATCGGTACCCATACTAGGCAATTGCAATGGCTTGATCTCCTTTTAACCGCGTTGAGATCTTATTGAACTTTGTCTTTTCATCCTCGCAGTGTTCCTTGATAGAAGGTACAAGAAACACCAAACCACAACCAGCAACTAGTGTTTCTTGTTGATCCTCCAATACTGGTTCAGGGACAGGGGCAACAGTTACTGGGGCAGCTAAAACTTTGACAAACTGGTCAAAAAGGTCTCTTTGTGCACTCTCTTGGTTTACAATGTTAAGAAACTGTTGCCATGCATTTATCTCGCAATGAAGGGGCTCTGGTCTTTGCCTGTGTGCAAATACTCCAATCCGGGGAGGACCAAGCTGTCGCATGCCTTTGCCTGCCATGTACTGGAGCTTCCTCTCATGTTTAGCAACATCAGACAAGGAATCCTTCAAAGTAGATTAAAACTTTTGAACACTTTTTGCATGGTTTTCTCTGTCTGCATTTGTGTATGGTTTCCAGGTATCAGTTGTTTCAAACCCAATAGAGCCACCCATTGTGCAAATGTCACCTGAGGAAATGATTAAGGGAAACAATCAGAGGAATGCACCTTTCTAGTAGACAAACACATACTGAAGAGCTAAATATTGTTTGATGCTCAAACATTATTAATTATTAAGTGTCTTCTGTTTTGGGGACACGTTATTGTCATTCAAATCATATAAATTCCATTATGGGAGTAATAAACTCTATTAATTAAACAGTTTACTTCAACAGTGCATTTTTGCCATGTCTGAGTATGAAGTTAAGGTGTTTTCTTTAATTACTGACTTTGCTTTAGAATGTATGAATTTAACACAAATACCAGGTATATAGCTGTAGTCACATCTGTTACCTTTATGCACATTAGCATAAGGAGAGGGGTACGTTGCAGCTTGGGTCGTCTCGTTATTTGCCCATATCTGCAGATGACTGGATCTCTACAGTGCATTCTCTTCCAGCAATTATTAACACATTACCCTCCAACACTGCCATCTCGTCAGTGTGTTGTCTCCACAGATCTTCCAACACTTTATGTTTTTCACTTAAACTGACACAGTGTAGCAAATATTGATAGGCGGAGCTTTGAACTCTGTCTCCGAAGTTCCATGAGGTTAAGCTTCCAATGGACATTGACAGTTGGCCTGTCTCTGGGCCCCATCATCTGAAAATTGTATGACAAAATTATTCACAAGGTCATTGTACCAAACAAGCCTTTTTGAAAGATGAGGAACCCTTAGGTGAAGATCAATTATTAAAGACTAGTCCAGTAATAGTTCGTGAAACACCAGCAACACCAGGAAGCTGTGTGACATGTCCAATGTTCAAGCTGTTCACAAATTTCTCTACCACCGAATTGCATGCTAATTTTGGCAGTCTTAAGTCAATGCCTGCGCAAGAAATGTTCCTGGGTAGCCATGTTTCTGATTCTGGGTCAAAAAAAAGAAGATTGAGTTCTACACACAAGAGTGTATTTCCTGCGTGACAGGTGATTTTGGTACTTTGTTGCCACTGCTTGTTTCACAGCTGTAGGTGATGTTTCATGTGCATTCATAGCATTGGAGAAGATTTTCTTGAGATGATTTCCTTTGTTGTACATAACAATTAATTTGGTTATAAGTTCCTTTGGGGCATTTGCAGCAAGATAACCCCAGGCACCATAAAATGAACCAGTTTCTCCTCAATGTAAAAATGTCAGAGCCTTTTTGGTTTCATTTCTTCGCCTGTATCTCGTGCTAGAACCAGAGTCAGTGATGATAGTTTTCGAGGTACTGTTACTCTCTCTTTTTGCTTTGGAAAAATGCTTGTAGTCCAGGCCAAGTGCTGAAATCATACATTTTAGCTCTTCGAGCTGTTTTGTCAGGGTCAATAATTTATCTTGAGCCTCTTTCACTGTTTCCTCTGACCTCTTCAACACAGTTTGAAGTTTGGTGAATTTATCATCTAAGGAATACAGCAGGAAGAATGTTACATAGTCATATTGCAAATATGATTGTACTAAGACTTTTAATTCTAAAACATCAATTGCAAAACTATATTTCATAACCATCTGCATTATAAACAAACCTATTGGATGTATATATCACCACCACCCTCAGTGACTGGCTTGTACTAACACATCCTATACTCTACCATAAACCCCTCATGATTGTACACCAAATGGCTGTAGTTAATGCACTGTAAAGTCCACTCTTTGACTAGAATTTCTTCAATGGAGTAGAAGTTCCTAAATTATTGTAAGATCCCCAGATAAGAATATTTATTTTTAATATAAGAAATTGTCTTGTAGTAGTACCGAACTACCTCTTACCAACCTAATAAACGTGAGGATGATGAAATTTGGAGAAATTCTACTTTGAAAGTGGTCAGACATAAACACATTTGCAGTGAGGGCATTAAGACTGTGTGACATCCATTTAATAAGCCCAAAATTTGAAATCAGTTCATTTTAATATGCCTACCTTTCTCTCTCAACTTGTTACGAATATCTTCTTCGGACTTTGAAAGGTCATTTTGGCGTTGATTCAAGGAAAGCTCTCTCGCAGCAAATTCCTCTTCACGAAATTTTCTTTTTCTGACGTTTAGTTGATATACAGAGGATGACTCCCAAAAGTGATTTATGTCTTTCTGGGTATTACAGCGACCCTTGTGCCCGGAAAGCTTGGAGCACTTGCAATTTTTCGTACACAAACTATCCTTCTTCCCCACTGCCGCCATATTGAATTTTCAGACCACAAGTGACACAACTTTAAAGTTTCTCTTCATTCTGTTGTAATTTTCCATGACATCTATGCGTAAGTTTGAGCAAGTAAGGCTTCAAATTAAAAATTTGACTTAACGAAAAATCATGTAACTTTATTCTCGAACAGATATTAAGCCAAACACACGTATATTTTTGTAAAATTACAAATTTCGTGGCATTACTTGCTCACTATCTGGTTTCTACTGGGGTATCCAAAGTCAAAACAGAAGAGATGTATGTCCCCTACCCTCTGCACCCATGTATATAGATATTTGGCTCAAACCCAGGGCTCTGGAAATTGTTTTTTGGTTGAAAGTTGGTTATTTTAAATGCAAGAAGCGGCCCTAATCAGCTGAAATCAGATCTGATTATTGCTTCTATCGAGTGGTAGATACTTTTACTTCAATATAGACACAGTTTGAGCTCTTTCTACTGACAATAACGGCCTCTAAGAGAAACAACATAGAGGCAACTCAACAGTGACGAGATAAGCTATCTCTTTGATGTGTTGAGGTCACGTGACCCACAATGTAGCAACGGGAGAAAACAGGGTAGCAACTGCCATCGTGCAACTAAACAAAGAAAGAAGCTCGCTGCTGTGAAATTAGCAAAGTAAAAAAGTAATATCACACGTGTGATAAACGATTTTGATTGCCAGTGATATTTGTTGATATGTTTTCAATTTGCATTGGTTTTCATCGAGAGCATTTAAGTTTATTGGGCAATTAAAGCGGGATAAAAAAGGCAATATACAGTTTTTAGGAACAGTTTCATTAATGACTTTCATATTTTTTCCCTACTTACGGTTTTAAAACTACTGGAAGATTTAAAAATTATCACATTACCCGCACCTTCCTATAACCCAAAGCAAGAACTGCTTGCGGAAATATTAACACATTTCCCGTAGGTAATCGCCCGGAAATTACGATAGCTGTTGTTGATTTCAAACTTTGCTTTATTTATCCCGGTACTCGACCTCATTTTTTTTCCCCATTAAACCATTAAAAGTTTGGGGTTCGGCCTATATGCGGGTGTGGCTTATCTGCGGGTAAATACGGTACATGCCACTTTTTATGTATATATTGTATACAGTGTACTTGCGGTGAAGGGATTTTCTAAAAACGCTCAACTCTTAGCGGAGCAATGATTAGTGGCAAATCAGTTCAGAACTTCAAGATTGACACCTTGTTTTATTGCTACAGCTATGTTTCGTGTGGGCAAATAATGACCACACTCTTCAGGCAATTTACAATGACTGACCAGTAAATTTAAATGCTGGTGGTTTTATACAAATGTATGGTTGCTATGATGTTTATTATCTATCGGGTTTGATTGTCTAAAATTTCTGAGCAGTTCAAGTGACAGTGACAGCAATGTGCCATTAAGCATACTTCGCAACACATAATTTGATGGCACCAGGATTAGAAATTTTAAATAATAACAAGTCACTAATTAAACATAGCTTACAAAAAATTGAAAGAGTTAAATAATATTCGCGTTAGTTTTACATGCTTTTGTATCTGGATAAGAAACAAACCTAACCGTAAATGAACATCACCACAACTTCATATACAAATGTGGTATAACTGATTATATAACAAAAGAAAAAAAATTAATCAGGGGGTGGGTCATGTAAGTTTCAGCCTTCATTGAAGGGGTGGGTCCAATAGGTTGGTGCCAAAAGTTAGGTGTGGGTCATGTGTTTTTTATCTGCCCCATTTCCTTATTGCCCTTATGGCCTTTGTTTTGCTTTCCTCTTTTTGGTATCTTCAGACTCAATCTCAGTTTTAGCAGCTTTTTCTTTCTCCAGTATTTCTTTCAATAAAATGTCATGGTTCTTTGTCCAGACGAAGTTGGTTCTATGAAATACAACACAAGCCAAAAACTTGCTTTCAAAGCTTCAGAGGTAAATCCAGGAATTTTACAAATGAGTCATTTCTTCAAAGGATTTACCAGGAATGGAAAAATTAAAGGGGGTGATTCCTATTAAGAATATACTGGGAACTTTAAGGGAAATGGGAGTGGCCAGCAAACAAACTCACCCACTGAATCCACCCTGCACATTTTGATCTCTGTACTGAAAATAATATATAGATTTAGCCAAACCTAAAAGTGGAGCTCCCCAGAAAGCAATGTATGGAAATAATTATGCTTCAACATCAAAGTACAAAATTACCTTAAAAGCCCATGTACATGTATAAGCCGCACCCCCAATTTGGAAGCTTGAATATAGTGAAATTTCACTTGTCATACCTTTATCTTGTGAGTTTACGCTAAAAAAGCTTACGATGCACACTCGATATGATTATTTTTTTCAAGAAGCTCCGCAAAGTTGAATATTTGAAGGCGATTGAAACGATACACACTTTTTTTTAGTTGAGAGGAGTCTGATCATAACAATGAAACTGTTGGCCATTTGCCTCAGAAGTGTTCGCGAATATCTTGGCGTTTTCTCGCACTTGCTGAAAAGATATGCGTAGAAGTGACCTTAGCAAACAGCTTTGTGGAGGAATGGAGATGCTTGAAGATTGGTGTTCAGTTGTTCCAGTAAAGTGTGAACGATTCAAGATACAAACGTCTCCTTTGGGAGCCACCACTCATGAAAAAGGCAGTGATCAATAACTACGTGCTTTCACTTTGTTATATATTTATTCAGTGACATGCGAAGTTTTATGTATATTAATTAGGCCTTAGAAAACTCCAACCTCAGGTGTTTCCATAGATAAGCCTCACCCCCAATTTTTTTGTTTGAATTTTGAGAAAGGTTTGGCTTATACATGGACTTTTACGGTATTCATCATTAGTGTATACAGTTTAAAGTGATCAAACACTTCTGAGCTGACAGCAGTAAACAAACAAGCCTTGCAAACAATAACCAACAATTTTAATCAACAACTAAAACTGAAATTACACGCACAGTAATCTTGTGCACATGATTTTCTGTTTGACCGATAATCTTTACAACCTGAAAAGGGCACCGCTTTAAAGCAATATTATTTTCATTTTCTGGCCTGAACGAAAACCACTGTGCAGGCCCTGAAATGATTCCTGGATCATAAAAGATCCCCAAATTGGACTACAAATGATCCCGGACTGGAAATGTTTGCCTGATCAGTAATTATCAGAATGGAATGGACTCACGAATACAACAGTCATTACATTCAAATGCTTACCATGGAAATTTTACAACTTTAAAACTTACATGTGGCAGCTCAATGCAACAGAACAATTGACCTGTAAACTTGAACTACAGGGTTTTGTTAAGCAGGGTTAAAGGTAGAAGTAGGTGGGACCAAAATGGTGGCACAGCCATCATACATTGCCACACAGTGGCAAATCGGGGAATGTGTCGGAGGGGGGAGGGAGGAAATTTTAGATGTCCAAAGGAGGCCATTTTAGGCCACTTTTGCCCAAGTTAGCTCCAAATTGTAGCTTCTGTATTAGTTTATCAATTGTCTACTTGATATACTTAACAAACAGCAATTTCTTAAATGTTTCTATTTTCTTTTAACAGACCTGTAAAAACTACCTCCAAAACTATCAAATAAAATGTGAAAACAGTTCACTTGTCAATTTTTTTTTTCAATTAAATTCACTTCAATCCGTCCATTTTTATTTAAGCAATCTATTTGAAATGATTTAACTCATTCTGAAAACTCAATTAAAATCATTACAAAATCACTATCAACAATGTTTTTTCACTGCATTACACTTTTAATAATTGTATTTGTACATGTAAAGCTATGAAAGGCTGCAAGAAAACTATCTCAAGTAGAGGAAAAACAATTTGAGATAGACTTTTCATGATTACAAAAGAGGCTTGTCCAATACACCCAAACTGAGTCCGATGGACAAAGGCCATGAGCAACCAGACTCGCCAGAAGTCAGTTCGTGAGAGACTTATTCAATATACAGCAAAGTATAGTTGAGGAGGGGTGGAAATCGTTGGCAAACGGACTCCGTCAGATCCGATGCTGACGGGTTGCCTTTGCAAGAATCCATCGGACTGCTGTGAGTCAGTTTGCAAGACACTGATGAGGACGGGTGGCCATTACAAGAGTTAATCGGACTTCTTCAGTTCATGAGAGTGTGATTATATATATTTATAAAACACAAATGAAGACAAGACATGTTAATAGAGAATACCTATATTTTGACCGACTTGTCGGTCTTTTCAGGGTGAATGAAGAAAACCTGTTATACAAAATTTCTACTACGCCACTGAAACACGAAAGTGCGCGCTACAACTTCAACTGTAAATAACCGTAACAATTCAAACATAACTAACATCCGCATGTGCCAATGGACAACATTGGAGATAGGTTCTAGTACTAGCCATACTATAAATTGCAGTTTGGATTGTAATTCTAGGAAGATTGTTTACTTAATTAGTTGCAAGGTTTGTGGTTTTCAGTATGGCTCCACCACCACTAAGTTTAGGTTAAGGTTCAACAACCACAAGAGCCATTTACGAGCCCACTCTAGGATGTCTGCTGTTAATAAGGAGAGCGATGATCTTATCTATAAGCATTTTTATAGTCATGGGCATCATGGACTTCAAGATGTTAGCATACAACATAGATGAAGTTAATGCAAAAGACGATCTGCTTGTGAAGGAAGGGCAATGGGCATATCGATCCGATCCTTGAAACCGGATGGGCTTAATGAGAGTGACTTCTTTTTTAGCCAGAAAAGAGGGGAACGTAGCGGAAACTAAAATTCTGTTTCTAATACAGAATTACCTATTACATACTTTACTGGGTAATTTGTCTGCTATTTTCCCTTATTTTTACACTTCCCTTTTATTTTTAGCATAACTCATATACTCTCTGTTGTTATGCTATCCTTTGGCATGCACGTATGTTGTCCATTGGGCATGTGCGGATGTTACTTATGTTTGAATTGTTACGGTTATTTACGGTTGAGGTCGTAGGGCGCACTTTCATATTTCAGTGGCGTAGTAGAAATTTTGTATAACGGTTTTTCTTCATTCACCCTGAAGAAGGCCGACAAGTCGGTCGAAATATAGGTGTTCTATGTAAACCTGTTTTGTCTTCATTTGTGTTTTATATATTGCTTCATGAAGAAAACATGTACACGTATCAGATGCTTGTGAAAGACTTTATATATATATATATATCTATATATAGGTCACGAGAGACTGAAAACTGGAACGGAGTTAATAAGTGGCATACACGTCTTTATTGACTAAGGTTTGTGCCAGTCGTGAGACAAACACGAATGGAATAACAGCGTGTCCTGTCACTTTCGTGGGCTTGGACTCTGATATCCAGGGATCGAGGGAGCTTGAGAGTTGGTTTGTATAGGAAATCGATCTGTTCGAGAAACAATTAGGGATTAATTGTACATGTGAACAGATCGGACTTTTGCAGAGCTTTCTTGTTGCCACGGTAACGTTTAACATCACAAAAATGACCGAATATTTTTTAGCAATAATTGGTGTTTGATGTGGTACCATAACATTGCTGTTAAGTGATTAAGTGTTGTAGTGTCAATCCTTCTAATGAGAACGTTGCATTTATGTCTAGTAATACTAGGGGTAGGAATTTGTGCTTTTCACAAGGGTTTGGTTTGGGGAGAGTTAATAGTTTGGGAAGATCATACAGGCTGTACGGGAGGATAAAGTTCTGATGATGTAATTGACTTGAATCATTTTTTTGGTGGCCAAGAACAGCTATTTGTAATATTGACTGAGGGAAATTGGCTTTTCATGCCTTATTTGACTGCTCTTTTAGAGGTATCATTATGTAATTTGTGTCAGTGTGTCGAGGAGTTGAAACTCTGTGTTATTTTAGACGTTAAGAACTGTTACCCTGAACACAGATTTCGAAAACAGTGAATTTGAAAACAGTGATTGTCAAGAAGTGGATTTTGATTTGTGTGATATTATAATATATTCGTTGTATTAATTTGAAATATGTTAGGTGGTTGTTTTGAAAATTTGTTTATTAGTGTATGTGTGGTAGCATTGCATAAATATGGGGACAAATGTGTTGGTTTCACACTGAAGGCATGTCTTCATAAGATGTGGGCGTATTGTTTGCCTATTCCGTATGTTGCATCTAAGCATAAATACAGGTTGGTAATAATATAAATGACCATATGACCATTTCAGGTACTTTGTAGGTGTTTGCTAACTGTTATTTCTTATAGTAAATAAGGGAAATAATTTTTGGGACTTCAGCTACTGTCTGTGCATTAGGGAATGTCTGCTGAATGTTTTGATTGGTCATGACAAAACCCGGTGACTTTGCTTAAACTTTTAGCGATTTCAGTGGGCATTTATTTCCCACTCACTTTTTTGTAAACTTGCAGTAAATGTTATTTCATTATAGTTTCCAGTGTCTCTCTTATTTTGTTGAGATAGAATCATGAATGTCAGGATTGTTTGAATGAGATTCAACGTGTTCCTACGTGTTAGGCCTGTTCCTACAGTGTTGTCACTCATTAGGGCCGTTTATACGAGAGAAAATAAGCCGCGGCTAACTCTGGCCGCGGCTTACGTAAGCCGCGAACTGGGCCATTTATACTTGTGCGGCTTACGAAAGACGCAAATTGCTCGTATAAATGGTCCGCGGCTAAGTTTGCGGCCAAGTTGGCTAAGTGGTCCAATGATGACGTGCTTTATTTTGATGTCTCGTTTTGGGGTGAAAATGGCTCGAGTAAGCAAACATGCGAAGCGTTTGGCTTTGTCGAAGAAAAAACACCGTATTTTTCAGTGTCTCTTTCAATTCAAATTATCATTTCAGTAGAGGTTGGTTTTAGCCTCGAAAACGATCAATTTATCAAAGGAAATTGCGAAAGTTGAGAGAAAACCAAGACAAAAAGTTCGCAAATGATCAACAGAGTGGTTTGAAAGGGATGTGCCAGCAATGGATACAACAGAGTTTCGACGAAATTTCCGGCTTTCACGCGCAGCATTTCGGAAACTGGTTGACAGATTGGAGCCTATTCTGAGGAAAGAAGAAACCTTTGCCAAAAACACAATTCCTGCTGAGAGAAAGGTGGCTATGACCCTGTACTTCCTTGGTCAAGGAGTGAATTATCTTGCCGTGGGAAATCTCTTTGGGGCTGCTGTTTCGACCGTGTGTGTGGCTGTAAAAGAAACCGTCGAAGCAATCGTGTAAAATTTGACACCTGAACTTATTTGTTTTCCTTCGTCTGAAGCTGATTTGGTCGCTGCAAGGAATTCATTTGGTAACAAGTTTCCGAACTGCGTAGGGGCAATCGATGGAACACACGTCCCAATCAAGAGGATTGATGCAGGGTGTGTGTGATGGCAATGGGAAGTTTTGCAGTGTCAGCTGTGGCTATCCTGGATCTATTCACGATGCTAGAATGCTGAGAATGTCTAGATTTTATGAAGGCGTCATAGAGAAGAGGTATGTTTGTTTACGTTTACCGGCTATTGTAAACAGTTGAAGTTTCAAAGTGTTTTTAAAGAGGGGCGGAAGTGGATTTGCCCGATCACTAGCAAAGAAGAAGAATTCGTAAATCCCAAGCCGAGGCTTTAATTACGGCATGACTATTCTGGGGATGGGGGTAGGGCTTTAGGGATGAGGGGAGGGGGATGGGAGGTAGGGGGTGAAGGGTACCATAGCTAAAACAACCCAACATTTTCAAAAATGCTAACCTTAGGGGCTTAAACTATATAGTTTAGGCACAACCTTTTTGAAAAGGTTTGGGTTGTTTCAGCTATGGTATCCTTCACACCCCCTCCCCTCATCCCTGGAATAGTCTTGGCACTTTAATTGTGCTTAAACCAGTGAATACCGGGGTAGCGTCCTTAATGAAGCTTGCACTCCGTAAATAAACTTCCTCAAGCACTGACTCAATTCTTTCATTTTTAGCAGTTCAAAACCAAAGTTAAGCGCCATCAGAAACCCATAAGGGTTGAAACGTGTAACGTGCGTTCACAGCTTCCGAATATTCAGTGCAAACTGATTGGTTGAATGTTTCATTGCTAAGTACCATATTTGGAAACCCCTCGCTCTTGTTGTTCCAAATATGGTACTTAGCAAATCGAATATTCAAAAGCTTGTTTCCAAGCACACAAGGGGCCGTTACACGTTTCAACCCTTATGGGTTTCTGGCGCCATTATAAGCGCTAAATAGATAAAAACCCTTTGTGTTGGTATTGTGTACATTGTGTGTATTGTAAATGTGCCCATTCATTTTTTTTAAAAATTATATTGTATTTTACAGGATTTCATTTAAACTAGCCCTCAGATACATTGGATGTTCCTGGTAAAAATAATGAAATGAAGTTTAAAAAATACTAAGTGGAGCATACCGTGCTGTAGTAAGCTTAAATACTGCATTGCAGTTACCTTGATCAACTATATTTTCCTGCTTTTATCATGACGTAAAACTGAATTCAAGGTTAACTGGTAATCAGTCTATGCCTTAATTTGTTGTAGATATCTGAACAAAGTTCGTGGAAATGTTCCACTTGTCATTGTTGGGGACAGTGCGTACCCACAACTGTCTTGGCTAATGGTGCCATACGCTGGTGTTGCTCTCAGTCCACAGCAGCTGAAGTACAACCAGGTCCACAGTTCTACCAGGATTGTTATCGAGAATGCATTTGGTCAACTGAAAGGGCGCTTTAGAGTTCTTTTAAAACAAATAGAACTTGGCACAAGCAACATTGAAGTGGTTGTGGTTGCTTGTTGCACACTCCACAACTTCTGTCTATCAGAAAAGGAGCAGTTTCCTGAGGAGTGGCATGACGACGTTGATGATCACCATACTGATGGTGAATTTGTTGATGATCATTATGACACTGATGCTTGTGGTTTCGATGTGCCTGAAAGTGTGCAGTGGCAACACAATGGACAGAGTACCAGAGATGTGTTTGCAGCGCTTATGGATTAGATTCAGGTATGTAAAGTTTGAAGTGGTTGTTGTACTGCACTCTTACTACAAACTTTTAACCTAATATTCAGTTCTTTACTATCATCTTTTCTAAAATAATTAGGATAGTATGCGCATTCTCATTAGTTAATAGCTGTGTTTAGACGAGAGTATGAAAACACGGCTGTGACATCACACGAAGTTTGATTGGTTATGTATTGTCAGACGCATGTTTTGATTGGCTGGTAGGAAATGTGAGCGTGTATCAAGAAAATGTGTCTCAATCAAGGTGTAAAAAACCTGCATTTTCCTTCAATTAGTTGAATTATATTTGAGGAATATTTTATAACAGCAATAGAGCTGGACTTTTTTCTATGTTTCCATGGCCTTAAACACAAGGGGAAGTTGGAAATGACTAAAATTCGAGACAGTTACGCAAAGCCTTGACTGCGTCTCAGGTTTGCATAACTGTCACGAATTCTCCCAACTCCCCCCTTGTATTTAGACGAGGCTAAGGAAACACATAAAAAAAAGTCCTTTATTGCTTAAATGTACAAACGTACATCACACATTAAAAAGTTCCTGTTTTACTGGCGCAGTAAACCATCACTCAGATATTACAACAAAACTGATCATGACTGCTGTTTACTTCTTGACAGGGCAATCTGTTTTGATGATGCTGGTGCCTGGTATCAGTGGAACTTGTATTTCTGGAGATGTCAACTCAACACCATCCAAGACGTAAAAATATTGAAGATCCGTTAACAGGATTCATGCTAAGAAAGAAGTAAAATCGTTCTCTGGTAAAAAGTTTTGAAAAAACTATGAGCTTTCGACAGACTGAACTGCTGCCTTCAACGGATAAAAATGTGTGAAGCCTAAAAGTGAAAGAAATTTAAATAAAACGAAAATTTCGCATAAATTAAAGGATAAAAGCACGGAACCTCTCACAAGAATTCTCGAGGAACACGACATCCAAGTCACTAGCAGACCAGTTAAAACTTTACAGCAGCACTTCCCTATCCCTAAGTTTGACCTGCTGAAGACGACCAGTGCAATGTCATCTATAAAATTCCATGCGCATCTTGCCCGTGGAGCTACATTGGCGAAACTAAAAGATCTTTTACTACTAGGAGAAAGGAACATATGAGGAACTTAAAGCATGGTACTAAAGGCTCAAATGTCGCGAAACACGCGTGGACGTTTAATCATGATATTGACTTTAACAATTCTAAAATCATTGACAAAGCGAACAACCGGAGTAGAAAGACATTGGAGTCATGGCACACGGCAAAAACTGTTGGGGCAGACAATAATTCGTGCCCGCTCCCAAGACAATGTCACATTCTCTTAAAGAAACACTAATTTTCTTAGCATTTTTAACATTCTTTCTACTACATGCTTTTATCCTGTAATTTATGCGAATTTTTCGTTATATTTAAATTTCTTTCACTTTTAGGCTTCACACGTTTTTATCCGTTGAAGGCAGCAGTTCAGTCTGTCGAAAGCTCATAGTTTTTTCAAAACTTTTTACCAGAGAACGATTTAACTTCTTTCTTACCATCCAAGACAATAATAATTCTTCGTCGTGTACTTTGTTGCATAGAGGTCAAGTTTCCAAACAGCAATTGAATGAACTTGTCTCACTGATTTTTTTGTACTTGTACTCATGCATTAAACAAAAGACTCTGACTTCTTCCGTAGAAGTTTATTTACTTTCAGTTTTGTGTCTTCATGGTCTTCATCAAATAATATTACATTTGTATCGAAATACATTAAACTGTAAGTATATAAGTTAGTTTAAATACTAAAGATACAAAGTTTGTTTCCTTTTCACAATTTAAAAAAATTCAATTTTTGTTTTCGTTTTCATTAATAAAATACAGTCAATAATATAACAACCTTTGTAAAATTCCTCGAAATGGGATCAAGTATTTTGCAACGAGTAAATACATACATTTTAAAGACTGATCAATGAGTGTTCGTGTTATTTTGTATGTCCTACTCTCTACAACAGATGGAAAACTCACTTTAGGTTAATTTAAGTCATATAAACTTCTGGCATATCCAGGATGATTGGCAGGTTCCTTTTCATGGGTAAACTGAGGCTCAAATAAGCTATGTGGTGCATGTGCCAGAGGAAACTGAGCTGAGTGGGAATAGGGCTGTTGCGTTTGAAGCATCATAGTCATGATGTCCCTTTGGAACTGCATCTGTGCCTCTCTTGAGGCCTTGTCTGCCTCCATCCTCTCGCGTTGCAATTTCATCTCGTTTTCCAACCTCTTTTCTTCCAATTCCACTAATTTGTCGATTAGGTAGTTGTCACTGTCACCAGCATTTACACCTCTTTTTGCCCCACCATTTCGTCCAAATTTTACAATCAATTTGCTTTCCTTTTTTGGCATCTTGGCCTTGCTTGGTTCAGCGTCATCTTCCTTATCATCAATAAATGAAATTTCACCATCAGCAATGCCTGTCTGTTCAAAAAGAACAGAAGTTGTTAAAGCGTACATGTTTTATTGGGGTCAACAACAAACCCAATTTTTATCTTCAAGCATGTTTCCAACAGTCATGTTTCAATATGACAGTTGAGAAATGACTGCAGTTTATGCATTATAGAAATTTCCACCCCATTCCTTAACATTCCCCTTATGTGATGAAAATGGAAACGTCTTGCAAGCCTAGAGTCCTGTTTGTTGGCAGATTTGACATAATACCAAATTATAACGTACTGAGTTAAATTTCTTATTGTGCATAGTTGGCATTGGTGAATGCCATACAATGTACCATATCAGTGTCCGTGTCAATTGGTTTCCTTGCAGCTACTGGTCTGTGTCCCCAAACTGAGTCTGCCAGGTCATACAAATGCCAGGTCTTCCTGTCTCGTCCAGTGGCTTTCAAATTATGCAATCTCACATCACTAGGACCAAATCATAAGTGACCCTTTAGTAATTTGATATGAGTTGAATTAGACTTTTTTTTAATGATTGTAATAAACTATGCAGTATATAATTTCCTTGGAAGCAAATAATGCAGTCTTAAACTAGTTACATTCCAGGGGAAATGTTCCATTGAACTGACACAGTCACAACTACATGCATTATTACTCACCCAAAAATGCCCGTAAAATATTGTTTCATAGTAGCTACGACGAGAGGTACAACATTCAATATTTTCAGGTCTGTAACTGAAAACCTTCAGAAGTTCAATATCTCAGACTAAAAGGTACACTGTAATCTATAATTATTCGTCTTGTACTTTGTTGCATAGGGGTCAATTTTCCAAGTACAGCAGTTTCCAAAAACATCAAATCGTTGATAGAAGTATAAAAATAGGTTGTACTTGACAATTAACAACCAAGCTAACTTTAATCTTCAGCCCCAAAGGGTTGGCGTTTCCAGTAAATTGACAGGTACAGACTAAGATTTAACGAAGTATGCTGGAACCAACTTTTAGAAGTTTCCTTATTTTGTCTTGTTGTGAGGGTATGAAGCAACTTGCCCATGAACTTACAATCGACTGACTGTCTTGATCAATATTCAAATCAAACCTTGAATAATATTTATAAAGTTATGAGTATGCTGTTTGTACTCAGTCTCTTAATTTATTTATGAGTATATTTAACCTAATGCATTTTGCAAGTGAAGTGCTGCGAGTGAGATGTGGAAGTATTGACTAATATTTGTACAACTGGGAGTAGTACTCAATACATTGAGACAACAATTATGTTATCAACTCAACTGCATAACAGATGTCTTATAACTGAATTATGAACTATTTTCCGAAATGTTTTTGCAACTATTCACTTAAAATATTATTTCCTACTAAGTGTTGAATCTTTTATGTTCACATAAATGCTCAAAATAACTATTTAACGTTCTTTCAGTAGACATTTTTTGTAATTTATCCCTCCCCACACAAGAAGGACAAAGATAAACTTAACACAACTCACGAAACAAAAGTCGTATTATTCTCGTGAAAAACTCAGGGATTTTTATTGATAGCAAAGATCTATTCTCCACTGTTTGACAATCATCCCTTCAAATTTCAGAGAATCGACCTTCCGCGGATATTTTATGATTGTTTTTTAGCGACGTGATCAAAGAAATGATGGCAAAAGCGATAACGTAACAAGTGATAAATTTAATTTGTTTGTCACTTTATAACCTCCCAATCAAAACGTACCATCTCAAAAACCAGAACATCATTCTAAAAGGTTATTCTACACAAAAATTAGGTAATTTTGAGAGAGGAAGACAAGTATAGAAATGAAGCCACGTGGTTTACCGAGTCAGAAGCTCACCTTTATAAATTTCACATGAATATTGAAAAACCATCCATATGCCTTCGCTAGGCACTAAAGAAGCTCTCAATGTAACCTCAATTTTTCCGTGATTTCGACTAAATTTTTTTTTTCTTCCTCTGCTGTGGACGCCATTTTTGACTCGCTGGAGGATTACGAAATGACGTCAGAATCATCGGGACGGACAGACAGACAGACAAAGTCATGAAGATTAGTGTTGCAAATACATCTCAAATCATATTTTCATAACCTGAACTCATTTGATAATTTGTACATCGCATAGTAGGTAATTATTTGTGCCCAACTCCTTGTAAGGGATTGCAAAATCCTGTTTTGAGGTTTTCCTCGGTTTTTTCAATACAAAAGTTATTCTTTTGTATTTTTTACTGACAAATTAAAGTTAAGTTTAGTCGTAAACAAACACTTGCGGTGTGCTGCAGAACTTACACCGGCTGAAGTCACACAATTATCAAGTTGCTCAGCAATTTCGATGTTACTGCATATAGTGAGAAGCTGTTTTTCTTCCGCCACACTCCACATACACTTTTTCGCTGAATCTTTTTCGTTAGAATTTTTTGATTCGTTGCTTGCGCTCGCCATTTTTCTTAGGCGAATGGACGGGAGCAAAAAGTAAGTCTGGGCTATAATAACAAAACATGTGCATGCGCAGGAGCCGTTTACGGCTTGAGGAAGCCGCGGACAACCCTTGAGTACATTTATACGAACACTTTCATGTCCAAGGTAAGCCGCGGCCAAGATAAGCACAGCCCAAAACCCCTAGGCCAGGATAAGCCACAGCTTGAGTTGGCTGCGGCTTGAGAAAGCCGTGAACATAGATTTTGTACCATTTATACGGGGTGTTCGCGGCTTATGTAAGCTGCGGCCAGAGTTAGCCGCGGCTTATTTTCTCTCGTATAAACGGCCCTATTGTGTTCTTGAATATGGCAAGTCATAAGTCAGTAGCACAGCTATGACTGTTTCAGAGGTTTTGGTCTAAAAACAGTTCTGCAATTGTGTGTTATCACTTTAATCATGAGAGAGAAATAACAGGGCATGAATGGGTAGCGAGGAGGGTGGCTAGTGGTAAAAGTGGCTAACTGCTTTGAGTTGTTTTCATATGATTGACATAATTTTAGAGGCCACTGGAGATTATTTTCATTTGCCCTCCGGAGTATTTAACCATTAAAATTTCATTGAGCTTTTGATTCTCTGCTTTTTTTTGGTCAATGTGCGAGTTTGTTAATAGTCCCTGATTGGCAGTAATATTTGCTAGACATCAGGATGTCTTTAATTTATAGCAACTGCTGATGTTATTGTTTGGGTTTGTCATTTGTTTCCTTGTATCATGGTCAATATGAATAAGAACTATATGGTATGTGTCGTTAAAAGAGTAAGTTTAATTTGATAATAGGAACATTTAAGTTAAAATACACAGTTGTCATGATAGAAACCAAAATTAATCTTTGAAATTTTCCGATGTACTGACTGAAACCTTTTCCTTTTCATTTAGGTTTAAATCTGTTATGTTCATTTAATTGTGGGAACTGGAACTTGTTTTCTTTCTTTGTTTGCGGTGTTATCTTTTATCTAGTGTGTGGCGTAGCCAGCCTTTTGACTCGTTTTAGGCCTGGGTACTAGTAGGCCCTCCACCAGTATTTTGAGTTCGTAGTTCATCCAACAACCCATAATTTTTACAAGGGGAGGTGATCAAACCTAACGGGTGTATAGGCTGCCAAAGCCCCTGTAGTTGGAAGGATGTTTCTGTAGAAAGTGGAATTACTCTAATCCTGGGGTGTCCACACATGGTTTTTTTTTCTTGGGGACGGGGATGGGCTTTCAGCACCATTGTTTTTCCCTGAGAGTCATCGAAATGCTTCTTGCTGTAGAGAAGAATAGAAATAATATTTATTGGAGAAAATAGATGCCTTTGCATAGAAGTTGAATTATATGTTTTGTTGGTTAAGCGATGGAGAAATTCTTTGTGTCCTGAAGTGTTGTTATCCAACACATTTTAGGGAATCTTGAAGTGTGTAAGTGATGGATTGGCATATGAAATAGTAGTTGTATAGTAACTAGTTATTTTTGAATCCGTATTTCAATGTAACTAATTTTTATAATCAAAAAATAACTTTTTGTTTTCTGTTGTGGTCATTGCTATTAATTATATCTAGTTTGGAAGAATACAGTAAAATATGTATACCTTTCATCATCATCCTTGGAAAATGCCTCTCTATACCTTGGCAAGGACACCCCTGCATTTTTAGCGGGCACTTTCGCAAATTCCATGGCTTCATGCGGATTCTCTGGTGGCTGGTGCTTACACAGGAAGTAGACCTGTATGCAACGTAAAATGTAGGGGTTTATAAGTGGATATAATTATAGGAATAGTAAAACGGTACGGAGGCAAATTAGGTGAAAAATGTATTAATTATTTTTACTGCTAGTTTGAGTTGTTCTGTATGCTTAGTAATTATGGACAGGGGTTTCATTTTTTTTTTTACCTTGGGGTTTTATTTGCATATATTAATCCAAAAATACCTTAGTATTGTTGCCTTGAATTTTGTTGGTCTTTATATCTCCCACTTCCAACAAAGCAATTTCCTCTGCTGTTCTAATCATCAGTGATTTTTTTTGTGCAGTCATTTATGTTTTGCCTTTTGAAGAGGCCATTTTTTAGCAATAGTGAAATACTAACCATTTTCCCAGGTGAACACAATACAGATGCAAACAATGTGTGCAATGGATGTTGTGAAGGTTGTTGCTTGTCTGGTCCACTGCTGGTGGAGCACATATGCTTTGTCATTAAGGGTACCTGTCGTATGAAAGTAATATGGAGATGCATAAATTTATTATATACTTTATTTGAGGTGATGATATGTTTTATTTTGTCAAGTATGTGTTATGGAACACCAGTGGTATAACAGTCCAAAATAGAGAGGAAATCAATCTGTGATTAGATTATCAGTTTGGTCTAGTGGTTTATGCTTCAGCATTTGCATTTGTTATATGGTACAGAGGTCCTTGTAAACACAGTCCAAAAAAAAATTCCAGTTGTAAAATCTCGGGTAGTTGCTGCCGAAATAAGCAATTGTTTATGAAATTATAATTGAGATGTCTTATTGTTTTTTCCCTGAGGGGTGAAGAAGTTTGTTGTTGCGTGCCATTTTATGTTCCATGGTAGAAGCTCAAGTTTTGGGGTAAAGGATTTTGATTTCTATTATCAATGTTTTTGTTAATCGTTAATTTCTTTAGGAAGCTATTTTAAGGTTGACAAAGATTTTAGTATTAACAAAATTAATGCATATGTGGTGTATGTATGTTCTTACATATTTGAAAGGGGTATATTTTAACTAAAGAGTGTGCTATAGCAATGGCTTTGCCTGAAATCATCTTTGATGGTTTTTCCATTGTCTCATCATTAATCTCATGCAGATCTTCTTCCTTGAAAAAAAAAAAAAGGAAAGAAAAAATTGAGGAAGGTTATATTAACAAGAAATTTTCTGATTGAATAGTGTTCCATGTTTTAAAATTTTTGCAAAAATTTAATGTAATGGACTGCGCAATAAAATCAGGTTACGTTTAAAATTAGAACACACGATCTGAGGTGCACTATTTGCTTTATGATGTGGATTATTGATTTATTGTTGTGTTCCCTGGTAATATTAATTTAGCGATTGCTTTTTGCTTTATAGAGTCAGATATCCTAGTCTGAACTCTATTGTTTTCGTTTCCTTCTTTTGTGTATAAAATGTAAGGATACTTTTAGCACAGGTTGTGATCAATTGTTGGGGTTATTTTATTTTTTTGTCTGTTTTATGTTGGTGTCTTGATGCAGCAGTTAATTAACAAGGAAGTGTCAGTTGTTTAACATAGCAAATTGGGTTTTGAATTTACCTCATCTTCTTCTAAAGGATTGGAGTCATTAGCTGTGCTATCTCTTTCATTTTTACTGGAGTGTGATTGATTTTCTTCCATCTTAAGAAATAAAATATTATAACAAATGATTATTGTACGAGAACTTAAAAAAGGAGAAAGTATTGGGACTTAGCTGGGGTGAAAGCAGGGAAGTACAGGCTGTGAAAATGGAAGGCAAATCTTTTGTAAAGGAGGGAGGGGAACTAAATTTAAAGCAAGGGATGTTGTGAAGTTTGGGGTTGTCTATAGTATTTCTCTTTTTTCATTGTTTGTTGAGTATCATGTAATGAGTAAAAGGTATTTTTGCTTAGTGATCCTGTTTGATGAAAAATGTTTGTTGGATGTTTGTCTCTCTTTTAATAGCCCTATATATATTGTTAACAGTAGATTGGTATGAAGAATAACAAAATCTTTTCTGTGAAAATAACACCTCCAGTTAAAAAGGTTTAGTTTAAGATGCTTACGTGTAGTTTACATGGTCCTCTACTTGATAAGTGGTGTCTTCAGCAAATTCCTCTTCACTACATGGAGAATCAGATATTTGTATCTTAAAAAGGAAAACAGCACTGGTTATCAGACATTTTGAAGTGTAATAACAAGGCATTATTTAAAGTAATGTATGATAATAGTTTTTGTCTACCCAAAGGCATATATAAATATATAATAATTGATCACAATTTGAAGACAACAAGTTTTCTTTAAAGCCTATATTTCGTCTGTATTGAACAAGCTTCATCAGGGCTAAAGAAATATATATACATTATTGGCATTATCCTATCAAGAGGAGTTGTGTGGTGGTTGTTTTACAGAGGCAGAATTTGTTAATTTAACAATTTTATAGGTTAATCTTATAGTTTTTTTTTTTTTGGCTTATTTTGCAAAACAAAAAACAGCATAAATATAGATTGTATATTAATTAATATTATTTTAAATTAAGGCCTTTCTGATTGATGTATTAGTCTTGACCCCATTTTACTATGTACTATCCTTTTTAACCTTGAAATGTTTCGTTACTGCACATGTAGCCTGTTTATACTGGCTATAGCAGGTCGGAAAAATAAGCTAATAACTTAGGTTATGGTATTTGACACTTATTTTTAATGCTTATAATGAATGCAGAACATGCCAGGTTACTGTTCATAAATTCTATCAGAAGCAACTGTATTGGGACAGACACTCGCAACATGTGTGACTTTCCTCATGAATACAGCCCTGCAAAAAATTGAAACAATATGTGACTTATGACATAAAGTAGGGTATAATACTAAGGTAATTATTTACGGTACAACTTAAATCGTTACTAAGAAGGTGTAATGATAATTGTATGGTATTGATTGTAATTTTAGGGATTTTTTCTTCAAGGAAATAAAAAAGACAATTTATTGTTTGTTAATGTATTATTTTTGTTATGGAAGTGGGGGGACTTGGACATAAGGACAGTGCTCTTTTTCAAAAATGTCTAATTCCCATTCGTCATGGATACTCTTAAAGGCTTCTGTTGCTTGTTTGGAAAGTTTGTACACTCTTCTATCCACTGTCACTGTCTACATCTTGCCTTGTTCTTAAATTTCAAATGTTGATTCTCCATGTATATACAAATCAGCTAGGAAGTCAACTAATAAGAGAATTTGTACTAGTTAGCGAATTATGTAAAATTGTTATTTGTAACATTCCAGCTATTCTGGAACATAGTATCTTTGATCATTGAATTTCACTATTCAAAAGTGGTTTCAGCCGATGAAATTACAATATCAGTTAATTTTTCATGGAGGGTTAGCGTTAATCAGCTTCCGAACAACAGGGCCCTGCAATATAGCTTAAAGAATCTGGAAACTGGAATCTGTGACGTGCAATCCAGAAATATTCAAGATTATTTAATGAGGCTTGGTAAAGGAACACAGTCAGTTGATGAACATTCGCATTATATATTTTTCCTTAGCTGCATGCCACAATTCACCGATGGAACAGAAAGTGAGAGGCGTATCCAGAACATTTCAAACAAACCTTGTACAGTTGCACTAGTTACAACCCAAATTCATGATTCTAGACCTCAAGCTTTATCAGAGCACTCATTTCTTTATAAATCACTGGGTATTCACCCATGGATGTTTTTTCCAGGGAAACCAATTAAGGTGGCTCTAGACCATTTCTTCAGTTTTCACTGGTAGTGATTTATATATTTTCTTGATTGTCCGGTTCCTTCAGCCCGATAAAAATATCTGGGTTCAAACATAGTTTGGAGTACTAAGTCCTTATGTTTTGCTAAAACCACCATTACAAATGGTAAACCCTGTTTCTGTGGCAACCTGCAGACGATACATCTGCTGATTCCTTCACTCCTACCTGGTTTCAACACGGGTTTGTCTGTATTTCGTGTGGTAAAATTTCGATATTTTGTGTAAAGAAGGGAGAAACTCCAAGTATCTCCTCGTAAAGCCAAAATTTCTGTACATACATTTGGCCAATTTCTGTGATTTTTGCTGTTGCCCATGTATAATTCTCCCTAGGATTTTTACAAATACCAGCTAAATCCTAACATTGAGCCAATTTTCAGAAAAATTCACCATGGCAAACTTGTTAAAATAGCATTACTTTTCAGGCTAAATCTGGCCTCGTTTCGCGCGCCAGCATAATGAAAATTCATTTATCAGTTAGAAAACTGCGCGCACTCGTGTCATGTTACCAAGTGATCACGCGCATTTTACTCAGTCACCGAATTTAACATCAGTAGAGGTGAGAATTTTGCACGATGGTCTGAATCATTGTCGAAGGTTCCGGATTCAGAAAGTTTGATTTTCCAAATATATGTAACCTTTATCCATCGATTTTTTTAATGTATATAACGATTATTTGCTTTGTTACAGATTGTTTTTCTCGTGTTTATACTTTGCTAAAGAAGGGCGATTTCTCCCACTCGCCTATTTCGAGTTTCACTCCCCTTCCAGCCTGTTCACGTTTTTTTTTTAAATACCAAATAAGATAAAAGAATGTAATAGGAGTAAAAGTTTGCTCAAAAAGTGGTTTTCAATAAAACTCAGTTTTTCCTTGAGTTTGAAGTGTTCTTCTATAAGTTGGAGACGTTTGTTGGATCACAAAAGAAATGAATACTTTTACTTGATTTCGTTGATTTCTTGAATTCTGTCAGTCTATTTAGCTAATTCCGTAAGTGTTTCAGTGTTCCTTTACAAACATTCTGCTCTGTGCTTTTGTGCCATCGTTGCCTGTTTACTGATCAAGATCGCCTCAGCAGTCCGTTCAGTAACAGCCATTTCCTGTAATCCAGATCATACAGTACATACATTTGTTTGCCTTCCATCCATGTTTGCAAGTATATAGTCTATTTGTCACACTCTCTTCTCCGCTTTGTCCAGCACCGAGCTTTGTGCAAGTAAGATCCATTCTGATATTAAACAAGGAGAACAGTTGTTCCCTACAGCATATAGCATGAGTTTGAAGGTGTCCAAATCGCTGTGTGGTTTGGACCAAAAAATCCTTTTCATATCTTGAGGCCAGGCTTGAAGAGGAAAAAATGCATCTCCGTTTATACCATTAAACAAATCAAGCTTTCTTTCCATAACTTCAGTTTTGCTAACAAAACGCAGCTTTTCTCTGTAAATGTTTAACATAGCCATTGTAAGAATGGTTTGAAGAAAGAAACTTGATACCGAAGATATTACTGTCATGGTAAAGAAGGGCGATTTCTCCCACTCGCCTATTTCGAGTTCCACTCCTCTTCTAGCCTGTTCACGTTTTTTTTTTTTGAATACCAAATAAGATAAAAGAATGTAATAGAGTAAAAGTTTGCTCAAAAAGTGGTTTTCAGTAAAAGATCAAGGATCGAATGAAACACTTAAATGACTTGGAGTTTAGGTATGCAAGCATCTCTGTATTTTCAGTGGAGACAGGAAAGAAAGCGAATAAAAGTATGTAATATTTTGTTGTTCATGTTAACCGGGAGAAGTGCTAGCACTTTTTTGCAGGCTAGAAAAGTGCATAAAATAAAAGGGATACAAAACCACGTATGCACGTGTCAAGCTACAGGGGGTACCCCTCATTTCTGGCCAGAAGAACGGCAGTCGTTTTGTTGTGATTTCCAGGAGTGAAATTGCTCAAAAGTTTTTCATTACTTCAATTAAAGTTTCTTATTTCAACAAGAAAACATCTTGCACACACATTTTCCCTTGGCTAGCACGTGAAACTAAATTGGCAGGGTATTTCCGCATTAGTAGTATGTAACTTTAATTGAAATTGTGTGAGGAAGAGAATCATCTGTGTGGCCTTTAAGTGTGAGTCTGACAAGATTGTGTTAAGAAGTTTGGCAACCAACCTGTTATAACAGTGGCAATCCAAAGAATCACGGGCTCTTTCCAAAACGAGTTTTGAACGTTAATGCATGCATGGCCCATACAAAACATCACCAATACCAGGAATCCAAGGAAGATGGACGTGTCCTGTTGCTTCAGGCCTTTGTCAAACATTTGGCAAGCCTATCATTGAAATGAAACGATACGACTAGAATGATTATTCAATATAATGAACCCCATTTCATTGAAAAGATAAATCAGAGGAAAGGAAGGAAATGTCATGTAGCAACTTCCAATAAAGAGAATTGTTTGGATGAAACTAAGGCATGGGTCGCATTTGGGAAACTTTTCGGAAAATTTGTTTACATTGCGGTAAAAATCTGTCATCAGTTTACATTGCTAAGTGCGACTCCAAGTTTTCCATTTGGAAAATTTTTGGGAAATCGGCAAAAAACATCAAAGTCGCCATAGTGCTTGGGTGGGGCAGGCAGATTTTACACAAAAGGAATCATGGCGGTAACTGTCAATGCTTATCAACACGATATAATTATGTGAGCAAAACTTGGGAATTCTGAAATCTTCGCACTTTCATTAGGGATGGAGAGGGTTTTTATTATCCATCCCACTTTCAAGGCTCTTATGGACTATGCAAGCAGGCCGGCCCAGCGGCACATCGAAACTCAGCCATGGCCATTCACAACCCCAATGTTTTTCACATTCGCAAGCAAGCGCTTCAATCACGGCAACAGTTAAAAATAAGGCTTTATCGGGATGCATGTTGCTTGAAATGATAACGAAATATTTTCTCAGTGAAATTATATTCCACTTGTCAATGAGTCAAAACTCTACTAGTTGACTTAAAGTTTTCATTTCTGATAGCTGTTTCGAGTTTTTGTGTTTTTTTTGCTTGGCAAAGTTGAAAACTTTTCCAAAGTGCGACCTATGCCTAAGCTTTCTTTTATAGCAGGTTAGAAACCCTTCTTATGAGGAAATTGCTACAGATTTTTCATTCACGAACACAGTACTACGCTGGCAAGGAAACTATGATCATTAAAAGTCGTTAAAGAGAATACTTACTTATTTTAGATTTTTCAGTAGTAATGTCCAGTGTAGGTCGTGTTTTTGGCAGTCCTTCAAGTTCTTGTCTAATTGTGTGAGTTGATTTGTAGGCATGGCTGGTGCGTGTCCCACGAACTTTGGAAAGGAATGAATCGAAAAGCGATTTACTGGCGGGTATAAACAATGGCACTAGAAGTCTAATGTGCGTTTTGGGAATATATGTAACAATGCATTTAATAAAGGGTTATTGACAATAAGGACATGATATTCTTTTGTTATCATTTTCTCTAAGGCATAGTTATATTCTGATAAAGTGACGTCTATTCTTAAAACCTGAGATAAAGGTGTGATGCTAATTGAGTGTGATAAGTGATGATATTACAATTGATCAAACAAAAAGCGAGCCATCCGTGGGAATTTAATTGAGAACTTGATTTGAATTTGTTAAATGATAAAGCGAAGGAAAATTGGTCGCACTCGGCATGAGTGAAATGCGTGGTGTGCCAGTTGCTTTTAAAATTCTATATTTTCTGAATATATCTGCCACTTGTGTTACAACGTTGGCAATCGAAACCAATTGTTTGATAACATCTGGTAATCGAACATCCTATCAAATTTAAAAGGAGTTGTCAGGAATCTGCTAATATTCACTTTGGAATGGATAGTTCAGGAAAAGAGTTGTACAATTCTCCGCTTAAGTGGTAAATCGGAGAATAGTATTAAAAAGGGGCTGTGGTCTATCAGGTCCACTATTTCTTTGGAAGTACCAGTAGCTGGTTCATCCAAAATCTTTTCATGATTTTCCGATTATATAGTACAAAGGAGTCAGGAAATTCAGAATCCATCTCTAATTTCGTTCCCAGTACGATTCTTCCCTTTTATTTTTCAGTAACCCGATTCTTTTGTTTCCTCCGAATGAATATTCCAACGGCTTATTTCCCCAAAAAAACTTAGGGCGTGTTTTGTTCCTCTTCCTTCACGGTTTACTCGGGTCTTTTAAAGTGTGTTCAACGAAACTAAATCATGATTATTCTTAGTTACATGCATGATTATAACCTCAAGTTAAACTCAAGGCCAGCTATGAAATCGTCTTTTGTATTATCTCTTGACTGAAGTTACCAAGTGCATTTCCCTCAGTTTTTCCTTGAGTTTGACCTGTTCTTCTATAAGTTGGAGACGTTTGTTGGATCACAAAAGAAATGAACACTTTTACTTGATTTCGTTGATTTCTTGAATTCTGTCAGTCTATTTAGCTAATTCCGTAAGTGTTTCAGTGTTCCTTAATAAACATTCTGCTCTGTGCTTTTGTGCCATCGTTGCCTGTTTACTGATCAAGATCGCCTCAGCAGTCCGTTCAGTAACAGCCATTTCCTGTAATCCAGATCATACAGTACATACATTTGTTTGCCTTCCATCCATGTTTGCAAGTATATAGTCTATTTGTCACACTCTCTTCTCCGCTTTGTCCAGCACCGAGCTTTGTGCAAGTAAGATCCATTCTGATATTAGACAAGGAGAACAGTTGTTCCCTACAGCATATAGCATGAGTTTGAAGGTGTCCAAATCGCTGTGTGGTTTGGACCAAGAAATCCTTTTCATAGCTTGAGGCCAGGCTTGAAGAGGAAAAAATGCATCTCCGTTTATACCATTAAACAAATCAAGCCTTCTTTCCATAACTTCAGTTTTGCTAACAAAACGCAGCTTTTCTCTGTAAATGTTTAACATAGCCATTGTAAGACTGGTTTGAAGAAAGAAACTTGATAGCGAAGATATTACTGTCATGCCGGATGTTTCCATCGCTACTTCATAACTTTCATCATACATGGTGTTTTGTCGTTTCCTTTTCTGTTTCACTGTTTCGTGGTTTAATAATGCAAATGTGTGTATGTTGTCAGCCATTTGCCTCTCACTGCTGGCTACTCTTCCTTGATTTTCACTCAAACCTTTATAAAAGACAAGAGTGACCGCCTCTTGCATTGAGTAGCCCAGGCATCTACTTCAAATGTATAGAAATAGCGTATCACCTATCACCTTTGTTCAACATTCCGCACTTCTTTGTCAAATGGTAGATATATATACAATATATTATCCTTCAATGTATTTTTCCTTATTTTTCATTGGCCAAGAGCCCTCCATGTGACCTGCAAATAAGTGCCTAAAAATTTCCACCCTTCAATACGCGTTATATGAAAGACTCTGTCATGTCTAGAGGCTCAGTCCTATGGAATGCAGTGACCAATATTTGCAGTACCTTGACAAAAAATGTTCCGTATCGTGACCTCAGACTAAAGCTCAAATCCCTAGGCAATTTTAATGAACTTAGTTTTAAGATAACGTCTGTATCCACTTGTAATGTTAGAAAAGATGACTTTGTTCAATGTTCTTTCTGTATATATTCCTAGTTAGTGATTAGTTATTGTAAACGACCCCACAAGCTCATGTAGCTTTAATACTCATTGTTTCAAAATAAAGGCCATCTATCTATTATTTTTTTGTCTCTATTGTTTACATATAGTTAAGGTTAAAGTAACGAAAAGGTCACACTTTTTCTTTTTTCCTTGTTAGATGGCCATTGAGCTATACCACCTTTCAGTTGACGTAAAACATATCGTGAACTTTAGCATAACTCCCAAATTGAAAATTATCCCTGCATTGCTTTCATATGTTCGTAACTTTAAATTGTCTTTGTCTCGCCGCATTGTTGGGAATGGTGTTTCTTTGTTGTAAGGATTATGAGATCGTTAAAGTAAGATCATGTACCCTGTTGGGAGTGCCTTCCTTCTGGTATGCTTTTACGAGTAGTTCGCGTGGCAGACATTCGTGTCGCTTGTTTGGGTGGCTTGTTTATGTTCCACGTATTGCGTGCCTATTGCATCTTTGAATCAAATCAAGCCAGCACGATTACTCTATCTGGGCCACGCTTAAATAATAAAGCTGCACTCGGCATTATTATCATTAATAGTAAACCACTGCTTTTTGTTTAATCAGAGCGTGTTTACTATTGCAGTTATTACATACAAACAGGGATGTTTTCCTGTGTTCATATCGCGATTGTCGCTCTGCATCTATACGTATCCAAGCAACCATGAGCTGTGCGTACCCAAGCAACAAACCGCTCATTTGGCAGTGTTTCACTTTTCCATCATGGCGGGCATTTTTGGAGATTATTGTCGATTATTCAGTCTGTTTCATGTTATTAATTTTCGTCGGTGTTAGATTGGTTAGCATATCATCGTTTGCTTCCGTTATCAAAAGATTTGTTTGGCGAGAAAATTTAGAGAGGGAACTCAAATTGAAAAGGAAGAAAGTTTCGGACTCCAGCGGCAAAGAGGATTCCATGTTTGCTCCAGAAACAGCGAGTTTGCTGGATCTGTTTCTGGAAGTAATTTCAGTAGGTTAAACAAAATGAAGAAAGGCAA
>NC_090888.1:27657890-27662890 GCF_036669925.1 Montipora capricornis | reverse complement strand
CTCACTGAGAGTCCGATAAGGCTGTCTCCCTCCCCCTTAGGTTTAACACAACAACATGTGACCCCTACCAATTTCCGTACACCTGTGTTTGTAGCGATTTCTAAGCCATCTTAATATGGCTATTTTTGAGAAAGTAAATAATGTGTTCATAAATGGTCATCAGGGCTTACCATTGAAGGGTATCTTAGCAAAATGTGGATACTCAGATTGAGAGTTGTTTAGGTGATATCTGTCTTTGGATGGAATGCAATGATTTGAAGTTAAACCAATTAAAACAGACATTGTCCTCATCTCTTCTAAGTTTTGTACTGGTCCTTCTCTGGGTTACATAAACATTGCAAATGAAAGGATTTCCTTATCTGATGAAGCTACAAGTCTTTGGGTAGTTTTAGATAATCAAATGTCCTTTCATTATCATATAAATAATCTTTGAAAATTGTCAGTTTGCTGTCTCCTTTAAAATCAGAAAGTATCTTAATCAAGGATCAGCTGCTACAGTTGTACATGCTTTTATAACTTCTAAATTGGATTACTGTAACTCTCTTTTTATGGATTACCCAATTACCAGCTGAGGAAATGTGAACTGTTACAGAACATGGCAGCTCATTTTGTTTCATATAAGTCCTCTTCTGATTAAACTTCACTGGCTTGCAATTTCCTACCGCATTGATTTTAAGATACTTCTGCTGGTTTTTAGGACTCTTAACGTTTTAAGTTCACTTGAATACCAACGTTTTGGTCCAAATAGTTCCTAACCTGGAGCCATCGCGCTTTCTTGCCAAGTTTAAGGGACATATGGTAATGATAAAAATTCATTTCATCAATGCTTTCACAAGTGTTGGTACGAGCCTCAATGCAAACTTTTTTTTTTTTTTTTTTTGTATTTTATTATTATTTTTGAACATTTCCGTATTGGAGTTACAGCACTTACAGAAACGAAGAAATTACAGCAATCACAAAGAAAGAGAAAAATACAGATTTGAGCTAGCAAGTGGATGCTAACAACCTCCCCCTGCCCCCCAAAAGTTCCCCATACTTGATGCACACACACACACACACACACACCCACCCACCCACCCAATAGCGTTATGTGTTAGAATATCGAGAAAGATATAAATGCATGTTTCAATCTTCTTCATCTTCAAAACCACTCTTACCCCATTTGATAGAGTGAGCTTGCCAATTATTGTTCCATTTAGCAATCTTACTCTCTAATTGGTAGACAAACTTAATTCTTTGCAACAGAGCATAGAAACGTGGTTTCAAATTGTTGGACCTACAAGAATAGATGTACTGTTTTGCGATGAGAATTATATGATTTAATAAGAGGAAGCAATCTTTCCTTTGCCAGTCACCAAATACATTGTATTATGTTTGCAGCAGATAATGATTCAACTTTAATTTGTCTTCCACTACACCAAGCTATGAGTTCTTTCAACAGCAATGTAGTGAAATGCAAACTAGCCACTGTACAACTCTAATTCCACAACTGTTCCATGCCTCTACAACTGCTGAGGAAAACCTTTCTTTGGTTGGAAATTCCGTCATATCAGGGCAACTATATGTAATGAGGTATACTGTTCTTCGTGCAGCGTTTTCTAAGGATTCCATACTTGGTAGTAATTCCCCTTACCAAAGCAAAACTATGGGAAAGATATGGCAACTTTTGGGCCATATGTGACCCACATGTGGCACTGATATGGGATGGTCAGGTGGTAGTATGGCACTGATATGGAGTAATTTTTTGCTCATTTCTACAGTATGGAAAATACATGGGTTGGAAAGTCTACATTAGGTATAATATGGAAAACTATGGGGATGACTTACCCATACAAATTCCATGTCTATTCAAATGTTTCTGATATGGATTTCATATGGGAGTTATACTTCTCATTCTTTAAAAGAAAATTCATCAATTTTTGACCTCATTTTCATATATGGAATTTATATGGGTGCACTAATAACAAGTGTTCCACAGCTTCTTCCAGTTAAGAAACCACTGTACCTGATGGTCAGCAGTTGCACATACAATACCAGGTCAATGCAATGTATCCATAAGCAAAAAATATTTATTGAGAAAGCCTAGATCACAAAAATATGAATACAATTAACACAATCAAAAAGTTAGTTCACTTAACCTTTTTTCTTTTTTATCAATATTGATCATAGCCTTGGTATAATAAGTGAGACCTTCATGTCTATGTGGCTGACTAATATTTCTGTGTCACACTTTACAAAGAAACCTAATAAGAAATATTTTCCTTTAAACATCTTAACTAGACTTGAAAATAGTATTTCATTTACAAGTGAATTGAATTTCCTAAATTGAGGCAATGTACTGCAATCTTTGAACAAGACCTACACCAGTATATAGCCATCAGCATTTCCTTTACTGCTAATTAGGCTTTAATTGACATGTGACCAAATAATCTTGGCCTAGAACAAAAAATTACATGTCCTTGTCAGCCAGTTGGTTTTTTTCACTTAAGCTGTTATATTCCATTCTAAGAGACAATTCTAAATGTAGATGCTCAGTCCCTTTCATAATGGTTGGGAAACTGAGCTGCATATTGTACGTCACTATCTTGGGTGTCCATATACACACAGACATCAATGATGTTTTCTAGCTGAACCATTACAAAATCAATATTGTTGGACTTCTTTAGAGTCAGAATGTGGTGGACTGGTGTTCCAAGGACTGGGTGTGTCTTACACAAACCTTGAGTGGTCCTCAGCATTGGTGAAATCACTGCTCCACAATAATTGGTTTCAGAATATAGAGGCCCCCTGAAAAATACTTCAATTTGGCCATAATAAATTGTTGCACCTTGATGATATGTGACAGTGAAAGAGTTTCTCCTTGAGACCCTCTTATACATTTTGGAGTGAAAAACTGTGTCTCCAGCTTGAAGTCTTGTAAAATACTTTACAGTTGAGAGTGACTCCAAGCCAAGAAAAGAAAGACGATCATCCTCAAATGAGAGTCTGTTGGAACAACTCTTCATGGCACCAATGGCATGAAAACTACCTTTCAAATGAGTCCTGTTGTGCCTATCAAAATGCAAAAAAGCAAAATTAGAAGGACATCGAAAATTGTTGGATAATGGAAAGCTAACATTTGACACCTTCAACTGCAAATTGTTCATGGGTTAGATGATATGATCTATGCTCTTCTAATTTGGAAGGAATACTTGTGTCTGCTTTTGCCAAAAATCCAACCACAGAACACTGTTTTTATTCCTTTCCCCTGCAAACACATTTATGTTGCTTGCTTTTCACTATGACCCCGCAGTCGCATCACAATATCCTTTGCTTGGCCTGATGGCATCTCCTTGATGAGCTTTGGAAGGTGCTGATGACTCGCCACAGTAGTCATTATCTGAATTTCAAAAAGAAAATTAATGACATATGTTAGAGAGAAATGTGGTCAAGGTACATTAGCAAATAAACTGATCTTGTAACTTACTTGGCCAGCAATATTCTGTGTTCCATGGAAATAACTATCCAAATCCCCATTCCAGTCTTCAAACACAAACAAAGAGGTGCACCAAAGAGGTCCGTGATCAGCAACAGATTTCTTCAAATGGAGGAGCATGTGATGATTCATGAGAACATATCTTGGACCTAGGAAGTAAAACGGTTATGTATGGAGAATCAGTTGATGGTTCATGCTTTTGAACAATATTACACTGTGTACCTGTGCAGTCATGATTATACAACAGTAATCAACTCTTAAATGTAGTTTCATTTTTCAATGGACCAATTTGAGACAATTGTAACTACAAAAACATGATTTAGGCACTTGTAGCAATCAGCAACAAATGCATAACCACAGTGAGCTGATATGCCAGCTACATGGAGTGAGATGAAAACTTGTGCAAGTGACAAAATGTATGTATTTAAGGAAATTTTATTTTGACCCATGAATTTTACTTACCATAATAAGCATCAAACATTTCCACAAAATGCATCAAGACATTGCCGGCCAACCCCAGCTGTTCAGGTGATACAGATCTACTTGACAGCAAGTAAACTCCACCAACAAACAAAGAATAGTGCTGGAAGAATTTATCACCTACGATACATGTATCCTTCATGCATGGGAGCGAGTAGTAAAAGTGTCAGTTCCTGAACTCTGTTGCTGAAGAATTTAAGCAATAAACAAATATTATGGATGGTCTCATATACGTCATCATATATCATTGGGTACGCATTATGGAAAGGGTCTTGCATGGGCAGTATGCCAGTATCCTTTTTTCATAAAATAATCTGAAGTAAAATGAAATGGTGAATTATGTGGCACACAAATTTACTACCTCCTGCTGGGAATTGTCATTCTAAGGACTTGAAATGATGGTTTAAACCTGGTGAGTGCCTATTATAGTTTTAGAAATACACACATAGTCAAGACTACACTTACCTTTCCAAAATTTCAAATGATGTTTTGTGCTCCTTGGCACCCTTGTGATCACATTGGGTGGCTTAATCCTTGTGAGACGTTGATCAACTTTTGCAACATTTGTCCCACATACCAGCTCTGTTCACTATGTTTTGAATCAAACCAGAGGCCAACCAACTGTGTTACGAGTTCGAATGTTTTGAGGAAAGGTAGTTTGCAAACTAAACTGAATGCAGGGTTGTCGGAACAACAACAAGAAGATTTATTCCAAAGTAAACGCAGTTTCCACGAAGTAAAACTCTGAACAACATGTACTCAATAAACTTACACGGCCTCTGCCAACTTGAATAAACACAGCTTCTGTCACACTTGACTAAACACGGCTAACGCCAACTCTTTTCGCTTGTGAAAAACTAGTTCTAAAAAAAACCCGGCGTAGACTCGTCTACTTATATACTCTCACAATAAGGTTCTAGAACTTTCTAAAATAGTAAGCAATCTAATTATAGAAAGATTACAAAACACACCAATTTAGAAACGCTTACGCACGAACCTAAAAATAAACAAACTACGAACTCTCGCGAAGCTTCTAGAAAGTAAC
>NC_090888.1:27645390-27647890 GCF_036669925.1 Montipora capricornis | reverse complement strand
TAAACAGTAAGCACCCCATGTTTCTGCATTAATACTACACCAATTCCACTGTTGGAGGCGTCCGTCCTTAAGAAATACGTTTTAGCTGGATCGGGGAGTCGTAGAATAGGCTCACTTGTTAGGTAAGACTTGATTGTTCGGTAGGTTCTCTTGGGCTTCACCCCACTCAACTTTATTAGATTGGCCTTTCCGTGCAAAATCAGGTAGAGGCGCTGTGATCGCTGCAAAGTTGGGGATGAAATCTCTGTAGTATCCTGCTAGGCCCATAAATGATCGCACCTGTTTCTTTGTGCTTGGCCTTGGGGCATCTTTAATTTTCTCCACATTATCCTGATGTAGACCAATCATTCCTTGCTCCAGTCGATGTCCTAGGAAATCCACACTATTTACACCAAATAGGCACTTAGTAGGTCTAATAGTGAACTAATATGTTCCTCCCACGTACGGGTGTGAACCAATATATCATCCCAGTAGAAATCAACATTGGCTAGATCTTCTAGCAACTTCTTCATGGCATGCTTCAGTGTTGCTGCCGAGTTGATCATTCCAAATGGCATCTTCAAGAACTCGTACGACCCGTCAGATGTTACGAACGCCGTTTTCTGTATGTCCTCCTCTGGTATTGGTACTGCCAGTATCCCTTGCTAAGGTCGATTTTTGAGTAGAACTTGTCTCCGCTAAGCTTCTGAAACAAATTTTCAGCAGTTGGCATAGGCTCAGGGTCAAATACGGTTAGTTTATTTAATTTCCGATAATCAACACACACGCGATTTGTGTTGTCTTTTTTGTTCACTACAACCACAGGTGACGCATACGGAGAACTGGACTCTCTACTAACTCCCATTTAGATCATGTCGGCAATATCTCTTCTCAGCGATTCTCTGATGCTGTAAGGTACTGGGTAAGGTCTTGATCTAACCAGGTCGTCCGAAATGAGTTTAATATGATGTGTGAACGAGATCTGTAGCACCTGGTGCTTCAGTAAACAAACTCGCGAACTGCTTAGCCAGATCCATAAATTCATTGCGTTGCTCATCCGTCAGATTTGGTCCGGTTTCAACATCCTTGATTGATTCCTTGGCTACATATCCACCAAGCTCTAAAATATCAACGTTTTGTCCCTCTGCCTCATCAGCTTTAGCTGCATAGTCGACAGCATCATCTATACACGTAGCGCCTACTCCACCAGCTGCTTCTTCGGCTGTATTCTCCTCTCGCTCAAAGTACTTTTTAAGTAGATTAGCGTGATAAACTTTCTCCGGATCATTTGAGATTTCTGGTCAAACGAGCACGTTTACTATATACCGAGTACGACCAAACAATCGTACACGATCAAACTACAACCGAGGACGGTGTTTGAATGCACCACGGTTAAAACGTTAACAGTGGTGTCTCCCAGTAATGGAGGACTGCACCTGGGACTACTCCTTGAGGTCGAGGTCCAGTCCCCCCAAACACCACGATTCTTTTGGCCAGCTCCACGAGCATGGCTATTTTACGGAAGGGGCAAAATCGAGGGAACGTAGAAAGCCTTCATTAAAACGTCGGACTTCTGTTTTTGGTGTGGTTGCAAAGTCTTGCATGGGAATATACAAGTGCGCATCAGGAGCAAGGTCAAATAGACGATAACAAGTTCCCTGAAGGTATTGTTTAAGACAATATCCTCTCTTACACATTTTTCACAAGTAAGAGTAATTAACCGGCGGTGTAAGAGAAAGGAAGGCTCATCCTCGTTGTAAAAACCTGTGAAACTCAGATGACGTAACGCAAAGGAAAACAAAAGAGCAAAAGAACATCAAACAATAACCTAACCCCACCACGAGCTAACAAAACAAAGAAAACCCGAAAGGATATGTTGGCTTTAATAATATTTATCAGGCTTTGCCAGATTCAAAGGTATTGTGATGTGTGATGGTTTCTCTTTCATATTTATGGGGCAACATCAACACTTTTTGTCTGACAGAGGTCATGAAAATAAGAAATTGGAAATTAAGCGATGCAATTAAAACTTCATTTAATTTGCGTACAAAATTAATACTTTGCCAGGAAAGAATTTCAAGCAAGTTTGATTGCAAACAATATTGAGTCATATTTAAAGCGATCTTTTGCAGGTTCGGGGGTTTACTTTAAATAATAAGAACGTCAAGCTATCCTATATTTTTTCTTGTATTTTTTCTCGTATTTTTTCTCCTGTAAACTTCAAAGTAAGTCTCCCAGAGAAATCACCCTTTGTTGATAAGAGGCATATGTTTACCTAAGTCTGTGCCGTAGCTTCGTATCCATTGCCATTTTTTTCTTCATTTATTGCTTTTTTTGAAATGTTCTTTTTTTCCTAGATTTAATGCTTACTGCTAGCCTTAAAAAGCCCATTTCCGAGTTTCTGCATACTTCAGTTTCAAAGCGAGTCCTGGTGCACAACCTTTCAAATGGAAATAAGTTGCATAATCTTATTCAAATCAAACTCATTTCCCTTGCAATAGTTGAGCACCAAGACTCACTT
>NC_090888.1:27635390-27640390 GCF_036669925.1 Montipora capricornis | reverse complement strand
ATACTCTCAGAGTCTCATCCCTGGTTCGGCACAATTCAACCAGTCTCTCTCAAGTATCGATGCACTCAAAGAGTCTCGTCCCTGGTCAGTTAGATACAATACATGTGTTTTCGCATAGTAGAGTATACCTTTAGAAAACCCAATTTTCTTTCCTTAGTTATAATTAAATTTTCGTTTTTAAAAAACACACTATTTGTGAAATTTTCCCTACCTGGGAGTTAAGTAGTCTCTTGACCTCATTCTCTTCCTAATAATTCACAATTTTGACAAAAGTGGGATTAATTCACATGTGTTGACTCTACAGGATTGCTTGCAAGAACTAGACCATAATAAACTTCTAGATTTCTTTCTTTTTGTTTATCAAAGCACCAGTCTGCAAAAGGAGCATCTTAGTAGTGTATCCTTTTCCTTAATATTTTGTTCAGCTGGATGTAACATGTGACATGTAACAAACAAATTGCCCAGCTTTTTGCACTCCTAACACACAGCAGAAGAAGCTACTTACCCTCTCATAGATATCCAGGACCTCCTGTCTCTTTATGTGATGCTCATGTAACACCACTTCTCCTTTGTATGGTGAAGTGAAGTGGCATTGTACTCATAGCACCTGCCCAGTCGTATACTTCCTAGATATTATGAGGAGAGAAAAGACTGTTGTTGTTTATTTTCATGTAAGCAAGTAGCTGGTAAACCATACAAGAACAACACTAATGTGAATGTTGAGTCCATTGAAACCTTGGAGTAGGACTTAGCAGAATTTACTTGACAACTGGGGGTGTCCTGAATGGGTTAAATAACTTAGTTTATAAGTGTGCACTAACTGGTAACTAGTGAACTGTTAACTTAATAATTATGTGTTTATTTATTACCTCCCCTGTGTTTTGAAAATCGTGATATATTTTTTATACTGCAAAAGCTGAGTGTTTTTATATTAAATGTTTAATTTGTTTAGAGCTGCTTTTTGCTCTAAGTTGCAATTTGGTATATCTTCTAAGGGTGGATGGTGCCTGGATGACTTATGACAGAAGAGCAGAATCGAAAGTACTTCTTTTAGAATGTCTTGTTTGGTTTTTTTCGCAAGGCTAAACCCAAAAAAATTCAAAATTATTTTATACCTTACGCCCCGTATTAAAAGTCTCATTTTACATGTGCCGAATCTAATACACATGATCAAAAACAATAGATTTTCCTTTTTTGCATTAGATTCGGCACATGTAAAATGCAATGCTTAAAACGGGCCTTAAATTTGTTGTTAAAGTATGGCCAGTTACAATTGGTACTGTAACCAGGAACTCTGCCTTTAGGCTTGGCTAAATCTATGATACATTGTATATTAATTAACAATAATCATGGACAATAATCATTGATCAGCCAGCAATATCGATGGTTTTCACATTTTCAATTCCAAATACATGTATGTTCAAAATGTATGTACCTGGAACATTGCATTTTTCGCAAACTTTCGAGAAAGCTTCTGGTCCTTAAAACGAAGTATTATTGTAGTGCCTTCCTCGGGTACTGGTGACACCCGTTTTTCTCTATCCTCTCTTATCTAATCAGTAAAAAGTAAGAGTTGTAAGATTTCTTCTTATAAAAATGTTGTGCTTAAATTTCGTAAATTGTTTCAATGTTTAAGAGTTCTTTCTCAGCTAACAACCTTATAACAACCTTATAACAACCTTTTATACACTAATTTCTTTTATCAAGTCCTTTCACTGGAACACATGAGCCAAAAAATTGACCTTCTTCCAACTGAGTTGGTAGTCAGAGCATCGCACTGGCATCCCGAAAGTCCTGCTTTCAAACCCCTTTGGAGCCACCTGAATTTATCAGGTGTCTAATACGAGACAATAAGTATTAATTATTGCTCAAACTGTCCAGAATTTGAAGTGTGTAGATCACTTCACTCTTTCAACCTTATAATGTCTTGTCACACTTAGGAACTCATTAAACTGATGATGGCATAAGCATGCCGAAACCTGTCTTTCAAAAAAGTTGTCCGTTTCCTACAGTATTTATCATTCTTGCTACTATTGCGACCTTGTGGAAATTTATAATTATTATCAAATGTTATGGGGCATACTTTGTGAACAGTGGCATCGTGGTCATCACATGGATAACATTTCACCGTTTCGTCTTTTTCACTTGCAGTGACTTTGGGTTTCTGGTAGAGCAGGGTAAAAAATATAAAGGGGTTTAGAAAGTATGATTAAACCAATGAATGACTGAATGAATGTGGGTGTCAATAATATTAAAATTAATATTATTATTAATATAACCCCATGTAAAAGAAAGGTTTCTGCAATGCAGACCTACAACAAGCATTTAATTGGGCAGGGGTGAGGCCAAGAGGTTATCCAAGATTACACTCAGAAAGGTGAAAGTAGATGCTTGTCCTTGATAAATATTGCTGAAGCTTTCATGCTCCTAACAGGAAAATTGTTACTCACGTAGGGTATGAACAGAGAGCATCTGGGTCAATTGCGAATTGAGTTTGTTATGATTATTTTTGTAACTTGTTTGGGCAAGTCTAAAACGTCTTTTCATTCCTGAAGTCAAAACTGACTTTTTGTTCTCCAATATCCATGAATCAGCCATCTCCTTTCTTGGTGGTTCCATTCATGTTTAGTTTATCTTAACTATTGTCTTATAAAAGACTATTTAAGTAATTTCATTGGTTACCTCACTTCCCAAGTGGTTCTTTTGTGTGACATTCACAATGCAAATGCAATAACTTAATGTGGTGAGTTGTCAATTGTGACAAGTATTTCTTTCAATGCCATTAGTACAGTCAGATATTCTGAGTGTTATACTGTAATTCAGAGCTTGCCAAATGTTGATACACTAAAAGCAAAAAACAACCTTCAAAATTTAAAGCTTTGCTGTATGATGAGATCTGAGCATGGTGTTGCACTTACATGTAGATGAGGTAGTAAATATAGCACTTGGAATGTCATAAATGGTTTAGGTTGTAAGTTTGTGAAATGTTTTTTGTTTTGCTGAAGCTAACCTCGCTCTCCTTGCATTCTTGCTTTTCCCTTTTGTGTTTTTTTTGTAATGCAGATAGCTCTTCCTCCTGCTCTTTCCTCTCTTTCCTCCACTTAACATATTGTTCTCTGCATACAAAGACCATTACAAACAATTTTGTGAATATTACCCAAATATGAACAGCATAATTATATCACCGCACTTGCACTGCACTTGCATTGCTCTAGACTGCACAGGCTATAATTTACTGATTAAGAGAAGTGATACATATCCATACTGAAACAAGGGTATGATCACAACAAAACGCATTTGCCTCTCAATGGTTATGGTTTGTCAACCTTAAATGACAGCAGGACAATTTGGATGATTATCGGCTGTGACGTAGAAGGGGTCACCTTTCACTTATTGCATGTACACTGTACTTCTTTTTAGGTTGATGAGGATGTTGAATGGCTAGTGAAAGTAAATGTCCCATTCCAGTTTGCAGGGAAACACACGTATAGCAGTGTATAATTACTTTGTTAGAAGATCTCCAAATTTGGACAGAGGGGATGGGTAGCACATCTTACTGGGCTAATAACATGATTTCCACCAGCACCCAACACATCTGTTTAATGGTTTTGATTGTGATCAATGCCATGAACAACAGTCTTAATATGAACAACTTTGTGACTATCGCAGGTAACCATATATATGGGTGGGTCATGGGACTTGGACTTAAGACTTCAGTATACAGAATTGACCTGGATGTCGTGAAGATCACTGATCAGAAATTCTGTGAACTTTAAAGAAAATTGACTATAATTCACTCCAACGTATAGCCTCTTGTTTCAAACAAATATGTGCTGATTTTGATCTTCATGGCAAATTGTAAGTCTTGAATATTACTAAAATACTTTTGGGTTTCACAATGTATTTCTCCAGTCTGATTTTCTAATGTTGTTGCAATGCTCTTGGATACTTTGTACTTTACTTCATTAACTAACAAAATTAAGTACCAATAATGCCAGATTAATTTGATAATTTTCTTGTGAGATAATGTGTGTACCTTTGTTGATGCTCATCAGTTATGTGAAGAGCGGCCCTCGCCATGATATTTTGTAAAACAGCATCACAAGTATCTGTTTCTGTATCTGTAAGTATAGAGGTTATTGATGGGTATAAAAATATCACATTCCAGACCTCAATAGTGTGTTTTTATAAAGAAATATTGTAATATCACATTCTAGAAAAATAGAGAATATCGTGCAAAAAATATCACAAAAAAACATCACATTATAGACCTGAATAGAATGCGTTTAAAATTTCCAATTTCCTTTTAATTACAGTTTAGCCCATTGACTCCTGGCAATTCTTTTCAAATTTAAAATTTGCCCAGTGCCACAGAACAAAATCTAACTTTTGTTTCAACAGCCAGTACATGTAGATCTCTGGTTGGCACATATTTGTCAATTTTGCTCGTCAACTGGGGTGTCCTAGGATGCTTGAGGAGTCAGGGGGTTAACAAGTCAAAAGTGGTCCCTCCACTGTAATACAGTTTTGGCCATACATGTACCTGCAATTTCACCTAATAAGGTGGCATTCCTGCCAGTAGATGGTGTGAGAAACAAGAGGCGATCCCTCCTCTGATCCCCACCATGCGTGTGAAAAACTGAAAGTAAGAGAGTAAGTAAAATTTACATTTTGCAAATAGTGTATAATTGAGGAAATTCTGGCAAAATTCCCCAGTGGATGGTTGTGATTTGAAAATAATTGTGCAGTCAGTAATGGCACTTAAAGAAATTACTGTTACCATTGCCAGGATGATTTGCAGTACATTAAGTGTGTGTCACATTTTGAACAACTGATTAATTATTATTTTCATGATCATGCTACACACTATGCAGTGTCTACTGTGACATCATTATGTTTCAATTTCACTGCACATAGCAGCTTTGTTTAATTTAAAGTCTTCCAGTATTCTGAGTGACTAGGTCTTTTCATTTTTCAAGCTAAGAGCAGAATGACCCATG
>NC_090888.1:27625390-27627890 GCF_036669925.1 Montipora capricornis | reverse complement strand
GGTTCAACTTACTGTTATACATGATAAATCAATGTTTGATCAAACTACTTTTTGCCGGCCATATAACTACATGTACTTGTGTTGTGATTTGCAAACGCATTGCTGGCGGAATTTTTTTAATTCGTTATGTAGGAGGGTTGCCCTCAGGTCTTGCGACCCACTATAAAATCCGCAGAGAAATCACACAAATTCTAAACTTACCGAGTAAGGTCCAGATCCACTAAGCATGGAAAGTGAAACAATAGCAACCTTTCTATATCGGCAGCCGCGTGGTTTTTTGTGAAGGCGATCTGCTTCACTCTTCCTGCAGCTTCGAGGCGGCTGAACTCGCGTCTGGTTGGCATAGCTTTTGATCTATTCTCAAGATGAACAAAAGTCCTTAAAAAAGCTCTAGATCCGTGTCGTTTGGGAGAGGGACGAGGAGCAACATCGCTATCACTAGACTCGCTAACGTTTCTTGTAGCCATCGTGGAGGAAGAGAGATCAGCAGCGTATCATTCACTCTTTGTAATTGAAAAATGAAACTTACCCCATTGTTTATTGCTTAAAAGTTTGACCGGTTTTTATCCCCAAGGGGCATACAGCATCCGGTTTTTCATATGTTGTGCAGTCGACATGTGTCTGCTAAAGCTTTGGATCTTTTGTCAAGAGGAACGTAAGTTCCTGAAAAAGCTCTAGCTCCACGTCATTTTGGAGACCAAAGGAACAATCGCTGTCACTAAAGTCAATATCGTTGCTTTTTTCGTCATCTTGAGGGAAACTGAGAGAGTCGTCTTGTCATTTAGTCTAATTGAAAAACGATACGTACTCATACCAAATAAACGTTTGACCGGTTCTTAATAGTTTAATCCCATGGGGACCACAGTCGTGATACATTACAAAACAATCTAAACCATTTCAATTTTCAATTTTGAACACTTAACTTTCTGTATTTCGACAACTTCATTTCAAGTTATTTCGTTATGCAAACCATCACTAAACCAATTCTGTTTGTTCTGTGCCATTTCAAGATCTGGTCTTTTGGGCGGTGTTGGCCGCCCATAGAGCACTTGCCTGCGTGGCTGGCGGGATATTTTATAGCAGGGTTACATTAAACACTCGCGAGTACGCTGGTTTTGGCTGCGAGTTGGCCGCGACTGGAATGTGGACAAGTCATTTCTTAGCTCGCGGCCAAAACAACGAAGTAACCATCGCTTTACTGCCACTTATTTCATTTATTTAATCACTCACTGAAATATTGTCACCATTAAATAATCATGCAAAAAAATCCCGCCCGCTAAGCAGGCTAATAGAGGACAGTTTCTGGTTTCCATATGAACTTATATGCTATGCATTCAAAAGAGTGACGGTGTTGGTACAACGTGTTGTTTTAATAGAAACAAAAAAAATGGAGTTCCCGCGAATTCTGAGTTAATTGTTGTAAACTAAACTCTGTGAGCGTGGACTGGTTTTCCTGATTGTACTTGTTACAAAAGGAGCCAAACATAGGGACATAGGGTAATGGTGGGTGGGGTAATCCCGCGTTCGATATATTAAAATTCAGTCCTAAACAAAAGATATCATCGTTGTACAACATATGCAGTCACTTCTTCTATACAGGTAAGCTTGAAGCAATTACAATTTTTGTGAAAGGTTAAAGCTATTAGTTGGGCAGGAAGTGAGTCGATGTTGGTGGAGAAAGGCCAAATCTCAAAATTGCTTCAGTTTGTTGCTCGTAAGTTTCCTCTGAATGTGCCATGTTCATCGCTTCAGATTTAAAGTGAAATGAAGTACACTGTTGCAGGATACCGCTGGATGCTGTGACGTTGCCGTCTCTTGATCCAAGTCTTTTGGCTCCCAGGCCATTTCACGAGCCCATCTAATCTTGGGTTTCTGACCATAGAGGCCAAACATTTACTTGATGACTTGTAACTTAAAGGCCTTGTTGTTTCGGCTCGAGATATTTTCATATCAACAACTAGGGGATTTTTTAAAGATGTATTTTCAGCATGTCACAGGCAAACCAAGGAAAAAGAAAGCAGAGTTCTCACATAGGTCTTACATACGACCCTCTGATAACTAGTTGATGGGATTTTCATTCAGAACACTCACTGAAGAAGGAAAATATTTAACACGGAACAGTCAATTTCTTTCCCTAACCCCCAATTTTTCCACCCTGCAAGCAGAGCCTCTTTTTGTCTTTTTCTGTACAGAGGAGGAGAAAAGGCGGCTCTGCCTGAATCGCGTCAACTCTTTGAAGCCGTCGCAGGCCAAGTTTCTGGACTAGTCAACCTGTTTTCTCTCGTCAAACAGTTTTTTTTTCTAGTGCGAGCATCCTTTTAGTTATAAAACCATGGTTGTAATTGAACTCCTCCCTCTCTATTCAACGAAAAATCACGATGGCGGTAAGATCTGCTTGAAGCCAAGCACTTAGGCCTGGTTTCGATATTGTATCCTGGTAACATAGCCGCGCATGCTAATAAAGATCTGACTCTATTCATGCAGAGTTTTTCTCGATAAC
>NC_090888.1:27607143-27623642 GCF_036669925.1 Montipora capricornis | reverse complement strand
GATGTTGCCATCGTAACAAACTTTTAAGCTCAATTGTGGAGCACATTTAGTAGAATCTTACTACAAAGAATCAAGACATTTCTGATACAAAGTGGCTGAGTATACACATGTACCTTTTAAAACATATTGGACACGCTGTATTTGAGTAACAAAAATTTTGGTAGCCTGTTTCCAGGCTTCTCATGTCAGGTTTTTCCCCCTGTGGTAAAGTGTGGACGATCGGAAAAGCGGGCTATTCTCCTAATGGCGATGAGCGTGGGTCCGGTCCTTTTCCACAGAATCCAAACCAGGATCCCGCTCGATCAGCCAGCAGGGAACGGCGCGCTTGTCACCCCGCTAGCCAAATCGCTGTTTTTTTCGATCGTACCTCACTGATCGAGGAGCCTGGAACAGGCTAAAAATTTGGGATTGTAGTGGATGACATCGATCACTTGGCTAAGTTGCCACTATTTTAAAAGACTTGAATATCTCTGGAACAACAACGAAATTGTGAAAAATAGTAAACCGCATTTTCTTGGCTCATGGGGGGCAGCCGCTACTTCTTTCTTGTATTGAAAAATGGCTTCAATAGAAAAGATGCAATTTTTCGTCATAGTGGCACTTGGATAAACAAACCGAAAAAAAAAAAAAAAAATCCCCTTTCCTCAAGGGGGTTTAACAGCAGAGCTATATTCCCTCCCCCGCCGTCATATGGCACGGGCTAAGGAGGTGGACAGTTTCCTTAACTATGCGGCTTCACCAGCCAAGAATCGCAATTAATCGTGCAGGTTGTTGTTATGACACTAATAGACCCGCAGTGCGGGCCCGTCCTGACCATACAATGGCAGTGCATTGTCATACGAACGCCAACTCAAAAGCGTCGGTACGGATTTAGTTGCAGGAATGGGGAAGAAAAAGATCCGCGGTTGTGTATGCTTCTAAAAAAATCAGTTTCATTTTTTGGTGGGATACGGGGATTGCATAATTCCAACAAGATTATAAATGAGGAAACTACAAAGACAAGAAAAAGTGTATCGTAGTAGTTGAAACACAAGCCTAATTTAACTCCCGAGAGTACTCTGGAACTAATCTTTACCACAAAAGCAGAGGTCTATAGTTGATTACATCTTGTCAAACATGACTAAAAAAGCACCGTTCGGCCCTCTTGATGCCAACAAGTAAGGTAGAGCTCAGCGCGAGGAAAGTTGGCCGCGATACGTTTCTGATGTATCTTTTTTATTGTCAATTTTTTCTCTTGGGACTGGCAACTGTAACGCAATGCATAGGAGACAAGGAAACGGAGAACTTGTAATCTAAAAAAAAAAAAAAAAAAAAACATAAAAAATAAAAAAAACGACCAACACCAGTGAGACCCACCTTTGGGCCTTGAAGGGTCAAAATTATAAGTGAAACTCTTTGTCTACATCAGAGGTCCTATCCATATCCCCTCATTGGCATTCCAGTTGTGTTGTTCCAGAAAAAATCTATAATACCCCTGGAGGGGGCATGAAAGGGATTTTAAGGTTTACCAACCCATCCTCCCCCACAGCCACCTTCCCACCGGCCCATGAGCAGATCTAATGGAAGAGTGCGGGGTGTACACACCTCCTGAGATGACAGTCAGTTTTGCCATTCCTTAGTGGTGCACCCCTTCCTAAGAAAAATCATAGATCTGTGCCTGCCCCCAATCTCTCTGGAAATTCCAGTTTTGGTTCATCTTTTACCTTAAAATTTTGGTTTTTGGCACCCCACTCTCTTTGACAATTTCCAGTAACTCTCTTTGGGGTAAACAGGAATATTTTCTGGAACCACACACCATGGAAGCATTTGCCAAAATCACTCCCTTTCAAATCTGGCATTTCATCATTGAATTTCATATTTAAATTCTTAATCATGCTGGCTTGTTGTTCATACTTTTAAGTGAAAGCCAACAAAATTGGTTGTGACTAGAATGGATACTCCAAAATAAGGTGAGACACTTAAATTTGAATATTTTAAGAAAGAGCCGATACAACGTAGATTTGATTTTAGTGGTGTACTATATTTCGGCTGGCCAAACCAGCCTTCTTCAGGTACAATGAGAGTTAACATTGAATTGCTTTCTATGTACATATATATAGTAAATGGATGCTGACGTAATACTGGGAAAAATGTGATAAAACATGGCAGTTACAACGAATTTGAATTCAAATACTAAGAGTCACGGAAAATAACGGAAATCACTCAAAATAATAAACTGAAATCTAATACATTTCTTCGCGGATATTAAGACTGTTGGGATCAATTGTCCTGCCTTTTGAAATCAAAGAAGCTTCCCTGGCCTTACGGATCAATTCTCTGTTAGAAAATATTTTTTTGATAGGAATTAATTGCATGTCCTAAGAGATGTTGTGGGGAGAGGAGAGGAAATGTTCTCCGACTGTAGTAGGTTTGGATTTGGTGTTAGCGTTATCTAAAGTGCGGCGGTGTTCATTAAAACGGTCTTTTAAACGTCGTTTAGTTCTCCTATATACTGTAGATGGCATCTGTTGCATTGAATCATGTAGATAAGGTTTTTAGTTTCGCAAGTTATGTGGAAATCAATGGAGCGCGTTTCGCCAGTAGAGAAGAATTTGTAGTTGGTTAGTCCATGGAAAATGTAAGGACAGGTAGCGCAGTTTTTGCAACAGCGAAAAGAACCGGAAGGAAGTGTGGAATTAGAATGAGTTACATTGGGGGACAGTTTAGCTGTAACCAGCAGGTCTCCAAGGTTAGGGGAGCGCCTGAAAGCCACAACAGGTAGATGGGTGCGACACCAATTTTTGCATCCATGGTCCCAACGACTGGTGATTTCACGCGCAATGTCGATACTACGGTTAAACAAAAGCTAACAAGTGCTGACATCTTCAACATTAACGCAGCTGTTAAATAAATGAACTTCTTAACATAAAGCGGAACATTCCAATTAACAGTCCCTTTGCGTATCTATGGCTAGTGAACCACATTCTCTATTCGGTTGTTGTCGCCTTTCTGGGTTATAAAGGATGGAAGAAATCAGGCATAGCAAATGACTGGCCAAGTAGAAAAACATCTAGTCAAAAGCTTAAGGACGCATTTGTTTTGAAAGCAAAGAAAATAAGAAAGGATCGAGATCTCAATTGCAGTCTCGGAACCCATGACATGTTTGCTGACTGTGACTTGAGCCCGCTGCATCTACATGCAGTGCACTGCTACACGATAATTCTGCTGTTGTTAAATGAGCCCACACAACATGAAGTATCACATTTTGATTTGGTCTCTTAGTAACTGCCGCGCAGTTTCAACTCATGGCAGAGGTCTGTTTTCCCGTATTCATTAGTCCAGCGAACGGACAAAGAAAAGAGACCTCTGCTTGTAGGGAAGTAAAGATAAAGAAGGAAGGGAAGAAGAACAGTTCTGGAGAAAGAATGTGGAAAACTTTCTGTCGCACCTCCCGTCAAACTGGTAGAGAACAAAAAGGCTTACCTTAGAATGCAAAAAGAGTTTTCTATCAGAAACAAAAGCAAGACAAGTCTAAGTCGCTGAATAGTCTCATGCAAGCAGACCCAGAAAGTGTCTATGCAAGTTTTACGGAAATGATAAAAGAAGACCCAGAAACACCAATCCGAGGATATAAAGTTCCTGGAGGATCAAGGGAAAACAAAGACGCCCTTTCGTTTGAAAACATCACTGAGGCGAGTAGTATCTGGAAGGCTCTATGGGAAGAGAGATCAGCCGCCCCAAATACAAATCCGGGCTGGTTGGAAGCAGTCAAGGAAGGGAGTCTAAGGAGAGTTTTGAGTTAAGCGAAGAGCAGTGTGCAAACATGATCAAGAAAAAGCAAAACTGGAGTGCGCCAGGCTCAGACCGAATGGCAAACTTTTGGTGGAAAAAGGCCGAATGTCATCACAAAGGGATTGCGACTAGCTTTGAAGTTATTGCTCGCGGAGAAAGGGATTATCCAGAGTGGTTCCCTGAGGAAAAACAACCCTGATTTCGAAACCAGGTATGTTCTCCAGCGAGAATCAGAGACCAATTACATGCCTTAACACCCAGTATAAGTGGTTTACATCGCGTTTGCTACGCCCTATGGATTTGCACTTGGACAAACACAGGTTACTAGAGAGTGAGCAGTGAGGTGCCAGGACAAAATGCAGTCGGACTATGGGTAACCTGATAGATAAGAATTATGGTCTACTGACATAGTCGGAGTGCAAAGCGAAATACGAGCATGGCTTGGATCATTGTGTGAAAGGCATTCGATTCTGTCAGCCACCAGTGGTTGGTTGAGATGATGAGGCTACATAAACTCCCAGCATGGATGTGTGAAACGGTTGGTAGGTTATGTAAGAGTTGGAATAAATGAATTACAGCAATGACCAAGGAAGGTTGCAAGACTTCCGACATCATCCACTTTAATAATAAAGGGCTACCCCAAGCTCACGCCCTGAGCCTGAGGCTTTCCATGCTTTGTATCAACCGTACACTGTATAGTGTGGACGTTGAAAGCTTCCGACAGGAGGGGTACAGGATGTTAAGACCTGTTGTGGGCAAGATTAAGCACTTGCTCTATATTGATGACTTGAAAATCTTCTCATCTTCACAGAGCAAGCTAGATAGAATGATGAAGGCAACCAAAAGAGCCATGGAAGATATCGGGCTAGTATGGAATGAGAAAAAGTGCTCTGTAGTTCATGTCAAGTGCAGTTTACTAAGCAGTGATCAAGGTGACACAGTAAGGGACACTCACGTTATAAAGGCCCTAAAAGAAGGAGAGTGCTTAGTAGTGGTTGAGAACACAAAGCAGGAAGATGAGCTGGTGCTGTATGGAGCATCTAAAGTATATCTTCAAAGGCTATCTGTTATCTGGACCACTTGTCCGTTGGATTATCACAAAAAGTGATTGCTTCTAACCAGTACCAATCCTGGCGTACACTATGCCGACGCAAACATGGCCTCTTTCCGAATTACAGCAACTGGATAGAGAAACAAGGAAGGTAATCAAAGAAAGCAGTGGCAGCCATCTATCAGCTTCTACGGAGCTTCTTTACCTCCCCAGAACATTTGGAGGTAGAGGCCTGAGGTCTGTTGAGTCTGAGTACAAGGTCACTAAAGTGAAGGTCGCTGTCAAGCTCTTCTCGAACCAAGATGATACTATGTCCATGGTTTGAATGTTTGAAGAGAATTGTGTTCAAAAGGGAACACAAACCTCTCAAAAAGAATGCAACGAAATATGCAGCCAAGATGGGCATTAAGTCTAGAGGTCACACACCCTGACCCAGAGATTTACAAGGAGGTAGGAGAGATGATCAAGGTAGGCAGTCGGGAAGGCCTACGAATGGCGGAAGAAAGAACAGAGTAAGAGAGAACAGGCGATACGAGACCAGCACTGGCAAGAGAAGTTCTTGGTAGGCGGATGAAGACCTGGCAAATAATTGGTTTTAAAGGAGGCTTGCCCCCACGCATACTATCGTGGGCACCTTTGAGCTATACAACCAACTACTTCCAACAAAGCTGTACCACCAAAACAAAACAGGAACAATTACTACAATGGATGTCAGTCCATCCCACTCCCATCAATTCAGACAATTGCTAATAGTAAATACTGTAAGAGGTGTTTGATTGACACAATGAGCCAGTATAGGGACAAAGGAAAATGGGTCATGTAAAGAATTATACATTGTAAATGATAACATACAGCTCAATGCAAGCAATCACATCAAAATCAACAAATCTCTCATCTGCTTCAGCGACTGAACCTAAAACAACAAAATACAAAAAGAAAAATAACTACACCAAAATCTTTGAAAGTGGCCACCAGAACCTTGTAATTCTATCTTCCCACTTTTAATTAAACTAGCTATTTTAAACTTGTAATGTTTTACATTTTAGCCTTTTACATGTTCTAATAATATTGAGACCATAAAAAGCTATAATAGTTTAAAACGCCAAGTCTTCAACCACGTGTTTGCTGTATCTAAGGGAGGAAAATTATGGCTTGAAAAATCATATAATTCTATATAAAAAATTAGCATGTATTAATTAATCCTATGATCTTACTTGGAAACAGCATTTTACAAAAATTGTCAACTACTGTCTATTTAAAACAGGTAGTTCATCTGCTTAAGTCCATAATTTACCAGTGATTTTATCTTGTCAATGACTGCATTATTTCTTTATCATGAACATAACTTCAAAGGAATTAGTTTTATCTGATTTAAACTAAAACCATAAAAGCACCTTGACTGATGGTACCTTTTGAACTCATTCAATAAAATTTTGAAAAATTACCGTAAACCACAACATTATGTAACCCAAATGTTTCCTGAGAGATACATGTAAATTATGCAGATACTGACCAGTTGGCGGAGTCATCATTAGTTAGTTTTAGACAAAACAACCTTCTTTGCACTTGATTGATTTTTGAAAAGTCTTTGCATTATTAGTTTTCTAAACACAACTCTGCCTTTGATTTTAAAATTAATGAAAAGTAGCAATAAATCTGACTTTACTTTCATTATCATGTTTTAAAACATAAGACTTATACATGTAAGGTTGCCATAAGCTTCTGTGCAACAGTTTCAGTGTTTTGCTACATGTTTTGTATATTGAGACATAATTCAGGAGGAATTCAAGCAATATTGTTTGAACGTTTGTCCACAGCAATATTGTGAGCAAGTTTCAAGGAATATTACATGTACATTAGTTGAAGAGCATCGCAGTTAAGCAGCAACTTCAGCATTTGTGAAGAAGGCCTGAAAAGTTACCCAGGCTTGAACAGGCCTCAAATCCATGCCAGCCCCATTCTACATCTAGCCTGACTGGATATTTTTCAGGCATTTTTCAAAACTGCTTTAAAGTTACTAGTTGTTATGCTCAAACTGCAAAGTAACTTCTCTTGATAATAAAAGTGTGACAATAACTTCAAACTACATCGCAAATAAATTTTACAGACTCCTGATTACAAATCCTTTTATTCGGGGAAAGAAAAACATAAATGACTCACCATGATGCAAAAAATCACTGGGTAGGGTTGTAACACTACAAGTTCAGCCTCACAGGGGGTCATGACGATCTCCCAAATTGGGCTCAAGCTCGAACACTGTTTAACTGTGATGACCTTCAACTCATGCATTTCATTTTCTGCAAATTAATTATCTGAATAATTTCATAATTCTATCAATCATTTGTGGAAATAATATCATATTCTCGATGTTGTTCTCAAGTGTGCAAAAAGTTCAGTAAATACCTTGATACAAGGAGACTTTGAACGGATGACTGCGTGGTCTCAGATAATCTGATATCAGAGGTTTTATACGGAATTCATTCCTCTCTAAAAGTTCCCTATCAATATCCACACCCACCACCTCTTCCAAGTGAGTCAACTGCTCTTGACTTATTAAAACTTTCACGAGTTTTGCCTCAGCGCACCCAAAGTCAAGTACCTGAAGACGATAATGGTTTAAAAAGATTATTATGAATAATTATTGAAAGGCCGAAGTAATCCTTGGTTGGTGAAGTGCTGCACAGGCATTGCAGACTGTCATGAGTTCGAATCCCGCTGAAGCCAGCTGAACTTTCAGATGTCTAATTACCGGTAGATAACAGACAATTGCTGAAATTACCCCTTTCTTCTATTACCTGCACTTCAAATATACAATTGTAAACATTTAATTCACGAATTCAGTATTACGTATTATTAACTAACAAGTGAGTATTTTCAATAACCAGCTCCTGTTCCAGTTGGTGACCACAGCAATGACCTCCTGTTCCAACTGGGTGACCACAACGATAAAAAAATGAATAAATTTAAAATAATTTAATGTTGTTGTTCCTTTCACAAAGGAAAGGTTTGTTATATTAGATAACAGAGACCTTAAGCAATGTACGATGACGGCTACGAGAATGCTGTCTAAAAATATTATTTCCTGTTACTGTGATAATTTTGCGATTACTCCACATCCCTCGGCATGGAAAATGTGAGCCCACATCCCAAGAATAAAATTGGTGAATCATCACAGTGTGGAAAATTAGAGAGAAAATTCATTGTGAGGTGCTTTAGTCCTCCATGTACATGACCCGAAATTTGATCATTTCAAGTCGTTGTCAAGACGAGAACCGCAAAAAAATGTAAAATACACGTGCAGGGCATGCAAAACTATTGTTTTTGCTAATTAAATCTATTGTTTTGTGTGCTTAACGCTCCCTACTGGTCTCGCACCAACCACATTATTTAAAATAAGAAAAACTCAGAACCCTATTCTTCGAAGATCCTTAGTGGATTTTTAACCCTTTCTCTCCTAAAAGTAATACTACAGTGTATTTTGCTCTAACAGCAGGCGATTTTACTTGCCAATGGGGCTGCTTCAGGGATGAACGGGTTAACAACATCTTGGTGACCAGTCAAAGACTTTGTCTCCTTTAACCCTTTTAGTCCTGAGAGTGAGTCACTCTACTCTGACATATTAAATTGCAGATGATTTTACTCATAAATGGGAGCAACTTCAAGGATGAATGGAGGTCTGGTAGATTAGTTAACAGTTTCGTTACTAACCCTATTCTTTCAAATAAAAAACTCTGTGAACACTACCCTTTTGAAGATAAAAGTGGATTGTTAAGCAATAGTTAGTTAGGGTCATAATTTATATAGATGAAAGAGATCAGTGATCCTCGCACTTATCTTAATCTAAACAACGGTAGTGGCTTCATACAGCTCAGTTGGTAATAAGAGCATTAGATTTACACAGACATCCCAGAGGTCATGGGTTTGAATCCCGTTCAAGCCATCTGAATTTTCAAGGTGTCTGTAAAAGACAATTGCTTTAATTGTTTAGATTAGGCAAAAAGATCACTTCTCTCTTTCATTTATACCCCCGTGCTTCAAAAATATACACTTCATTTCATTTGTCAAGTCCTAATCACAGTTGTAGCAATTGAACCCAACAAACTGACCTGCTTTCAACTGAGTGGCTTCATGGCTCAGTTGGTAGAGCATTACCCTGACATCACAGAGGTCATGGGTTCGAATCCCATTCAGGCCACCTAAATTTTTCAGGTGTCTGTAAGAGACTAATATCTTAACCATTTAAGCAATTCTTATCAAAAAAGATTTGGTAATGCAAAGCCAGGCAAAAAGTAACGATAAAACCGACGGTTCAGTTCAGCAAAGTCCCAAAAGACCTACTGAGGTGTTTTAGCATTCAGAAAAAGTGTAGAAATAAGTTCGATTGTTTGGTGAATGAAATGCTTTTCATCAGAGACCTAAAACCCACTCTGAACGTGCAAAGCGATTCAATTCGCGCAAAATTATTTATATAATTAGCTTCAAACACTGTATGCTAATTTCTTGTTACACCTCGCCGCAAACTTTGTAATTTTTATTTCTCCTTGACAATGGCGTCATGAAGACACCGAAACGTCGGTTTTTATCGTTAATTTTTGCCTGTATTTAAGCAATTAGAGCTTAAAAATTTAATGATTAGATAAGTGCAAGGATCACTTCTTTCTTCGTCTTATCATAAATTGCTGCTGAAATAACAAAATGCAGGAATATTTTAAGACCCTGAGAGTTGGTATGTCCCAGCTAATAAGTACCCAGTGTGACAGGTAAGCTGTAGTCGGTAACTTCAACAGTCAAAAATTCCCACAAGGAAAAATAAAGATACTGTACACTGCATCTACTACAGGATGCATACCACTGTATCTTCAATATAGGGAAGATATCGTTGATGTCACCGATTGTCATTAATGTGCCAACCAAAGCCTCATTGGTTGTCGCGACAAAAGGTCTTTAGCTCCTGTGGTTGGTAAATTTGAATATTAACAAATTAAAGCAATGTTTGTAGCTCAGTGGTGATCTAGCCCGAAGGTCGTGGGTTCAATTCCCACCCTGATCAGAGTTTTTCTCTTTCCTTGTGTGGGCCCATTTCCATTAGTAGGGCTAATGGTTCATATGGGGGTAGAAAAACCAGCACTTCACACTACACTCTAACCAGTTAAGTTTGCAAACAGATATCTTCCCTCTCCGGATACCTTTTTCGCTTGGTGTTTCTTTACAAGCTCACAAACGGCAGCGTATCTTCGACGGTAAACTGGGGGATCAAATTTCGGACCTTGGAATGCTTCCTCAGCCTCTGTCCGATGTCCGTGTTCAAATTGTTTCCCCAATTCACTTTTAGTTTCACTTTCATGTTTAAGCCCAGCAGAAAAGTTGCCACTTGTGGCCTCGAGAGCATTCATTGCTTCACATTGCTTACCACATTTTGAAGTTTCAAAGCTTCACTCCAACTTACATAAAACAGGAAGTTTTCAGTTGAAGTCACAGAAAAGTTGAAAGATGACTCGATAACTTTTCAGTATTTCAGACACCTTGCCGCCACTTTCCCTTTTGGCGGGAGGTACTTCATGTCAAGCCATCACATAGTTGTCCACCCATCATATAGTACATGTAGTAGCCGGAGTACATGTAGTAGCCGCAGTACGTGAAGTAGCTACAGATGGTAGTAGGTGTAGTAGCTGTAGTACGTATAGTAGCAGTAGTAAGTGTAGTAGGTATAGTAGCTGTAGTACGTGTGGTAGATGTAGTAAGTGTAGTACCTGTAGTAGCTGTAGTAGTTATAGTAAGTGTAGCTGCTGTAGTAGATGTAGTAGCTGTAGCAGGTGTATTACCTGTAATAGGTGTAGTACCTGCAGTAGCTGTGGTACCTGTAGTGCGTGTAGTTGTTTTAGTACGTGTAGCAGCTGTAGCAGGTGTAGTAGCTGTAGTAGCTGTAGTACGTGTAGTAACTGTAATAGGTGTAGTAGCCGTAGAACGTGTAGTAGCTGTAGTACGTGTAGTAGCTGTAGTACGTGTAGTAGCTGTAGTCCGTGTAGTAGCTGTAGTTTCCTGTAGTAGCTGTAGTAGGTGTAGTATTATTTGGGACAAATTATGTAGATATAACCACGCAAAGTAACCATGGACTACGCATGTCCACTCACGCCCGGTGAGGAAGTGCACTGCTCGGAATATATGCGAATCATGGCGGAGCTATTGTAGCACCCGACTTTAAAAGGAGACTACGAACAAAATGATACATGAAATGAATCATATATTGAACTGCGGTGAGCATAGAAAATCAGGTGAGGCTATGATCCTCTCAGTTATGAACACAATTTTAGCAATTGCTTACAGAAGCCTCAAAAATCCAGGACTTCAACAGGTTTGAACCCGTGACCTCGCAGTATGCCACTGCGACGCTCTAACTCTGAATTGAACTCTGAAGACACTGATGTTAGAAGCTGGTAATTTGTGGTTTTAAATGTTCCAATGATGAATGATCAACGAACGATATGATTTTTGAAATGAATCATATATTAAACTGCAGATATCATGAAATCAAGTGAGCTATGATCCTCGTCTGGATCCTCGCAATTTTAGAAATTGCGTAGAGAAGGTGCAATGCTCTACCAACTAAGCTATGAAGCCTTAAAGTTGGGAGCAGGTCAATTTGTTAGGGTCATGTGTTCTCGTGAAAGGAATGAATGAAAGAAATGTAGAACTTTAAAGTCGGGCTATATACGAAAATGAGACCTGAAATGATCTTCGCACTTTACTAGACAATTTTCTATCTCGTGAATTTGTTATATATTAGCCCACGTCACGGTGCAGCAAACCACCTTGAGTTTGTAGAATGCCATGGTTAAGATGTGCCCATAATTTGGGTATACAATAACCGTGTTGCACTATTAACGTTTTAAAATTAAAATCACCGTGTAATTTGCACGAGGAATAAAAAGCTTCTTCCCATTGTGTGCCATGGTTAACATATGCCCATTCTTAATTTTGTAGAATGCCACGGTTGATATGCCCATAATTTGGGTACACGATAACAATGTTGCTCTATTAACTTTTTTTAAATAAAATAGCCGTGTAATTTGGACGAGGAATAAAGAGCTTTCTCCAATCTCGTGGATTTGTTTTCTATTAGGCCATTTCTCCGTGGCAGTTCCATGAAGGAAACTGTGTCAGTTAAGTTTGTAGAATGCTATGGCTAACATATGCCCATAATTTGGGTATACGATAATCATGTTGCTCTATTAACGTTTTTTATTAAAATCCCCGTGTACTTTGGACAAGGAATAAAGAGCCTCTTCCCATCTCATGGTTTTTTTTTTTATATTAGCCTCCTTCTCCATGTAGGGCAACCGTCTTAAGTTTATAAAATGCCATGGTTAACATGTGCCTACAATTTAGGCATACGATAACCATGATGCTATACTAACACTTTTTATTTAAAACACTAAGTAATTTGTACAAAAAGTAGGAATATATACTCTTGCCATCTCGTGGATTTGTTTTATCGTAGCCCACGCTTTCGTGTAGTTTCGTTACTGTATTAGGTTTGTTCCATGCGACGGTTAACATATCATATGTCCATAATTTGGGTTACGATTTTCCTTGTTGGTTTGTCTTCGACTTGTCAATTTCTTCACCTCTAACAGTTGTAGAATTACTTTGAATGATGAAACTTCGGAATCACAAGTCATGGCTAACGCACTTCAGAGCAAGGCTCAAGCAACTGTTGAGCAAGTACAGAATACATTTTTGCACTTAAAATGCAATAAAAGAAGCGAAGTACAGTATTTACTCGAACAAGCGCCGCCCTCGAATAACCGCCGCATTTGGGACAAAAAAGCAGATAAGTTTCAGCCCCGAATAAGCGCCGCGGACCCAATGCGGTGCTTATTCGAGGAATTTCGTCAAATTAAAGAAACACTAGAAAGTAACTCTAACACAGCTTCGGGAATTTCTTTGCATGAAAACCGATATTCTTCAGTTGATTGTATTTCTCTGCTCGTCCATTGAGTAAAATGCCGTAAGAGTCAAATGGGGACTATCAAAAGACTATGTACTTATTGACTGAGTGGGAGGGCCGGACGGGAAAATATTTGGCCCTAAAAAGCGACGAAAACCCATAAAGTTGAATCGCACGGAGCAGTACGTGTTCCTAGTAGGGCCGTACGGCTTTTTGCGGCCCTGCTCGTGCTAATGCGTACGGCCCTCATATGGGCATTTTCCCAATAGTTTTTCAATGAGAGCGCGCGTGGGGCCGTACGGGCCATATGATAAGTTTCTGTTAATCTCCGTACAGAAATATTTGTGTGGCGTCCATGATTTGTAAAGAAGCGCCGTCCTCAAATAAGCGCTGCCCTCAAATAAGCGCTGCCCTCGAATAAGCGCCTCACTTTAGGCGTGAAAAATGAAATAAGTTCCGGGGCGCTTATTCAAGCAATTACCGAAACTATCTTTTTTTTTTTAACTTGGTCCGCGATCCTTTAAGACCGGGCCTCGGGCTGTAATGGAGCAACAAGCTTAGCAAGGCACTACATTGTACAAAAATACTTTGAGTTTTAATAAATACTAACTTTAGTTGGAACGACCATATTAAGAAACATGTTAAAAGAGCAGCTCGAAAACTTTCTTTCTCTTTCATATTAACTAAGCCTGCGCAGGTTTCGTGTTACAAACTTGTAGTCCATTCTCGTCCCTGGAGTCCTTTGGTCGGCGCCAGGAACAAAGACTTTGGCTACAGCCAAAGCAGGAAGTGTTTGGTTCCATATTTCATGGTAGAATGAAATTGTATGTCGTTAGTGTTTCTTGCCAAATCCAAGAATCTGTCCAATAGCATCAGCCGAGTGTTTTTATGACCTTAAAGCCGTTTTCAGCCTACTGTACAAACACGTTCTGTTAAGAGAGCTTTTCCAAAGCTCACACTGTTTCTTGTAATTTTTCTTGCTATTATCGAACTTTTCAAATTATGGACGCAAACCTAGTACAGTTTGCTCCACGAGTAGCACACCCGCGTGCACGAATGAACAAGATGGAAAGAAATTACTGACCGAGATAGAGCTTTTTTTGCATCCCAGCAAACCGGAAACTTAAATGTTTGAATCTGATTGGCTAATTGCGCGCCCCTGAACCGTCCACTTTTTACGATACCGACTAGGGTCAGAAATTTTCCTGCGCTAATCGCGGCAAGTTGAAATTGCTGCGAACGTTTTCAAACAAACCAATTCTTACCCATTTAAACAACTTCCCGAAATGACAAATACGCACGAAATATAATTTCCGTACGAAATGGATTCAGATGAGAGTAAACATAATAAAAAATAAATGTACGAGATGCTAAGAAGCTCTTCGTTGCATGTCCTATTACGCAGTTATTTTGATAAAAAAGTTAATATAGCAGCGTGGTTATCGTATACCCAATTAACCATACCATTCTACAAACTTAAGACCGTCGGTTTCCTTCATGGACAAGGAAGCTATTGTAAAAATAAATACGTGATGGGAAGAGGCTCTATATTCCTTGTCCAGAGTACAAGGGTTAGGGTTCGGGTTAGGGTTAATAAAAAAGTTAATAGAGCAACATGGTTACCGTATACCCAAATTATGCGCATATATTAACCATGGCATTGTACAAACTTAAGACGCGGTTTCCTACACGGACAAGGAGCCTAACATAAAGAAAACCACGAGATAGGAAAAGACTCTTTATTCCTTGTCCAAAGTACACGGTTATTTTAATAAAAAACGTTTATAGAGCAATATGGTTGTCGTATACCCAAATTATGGGCACATGTTTGACCATGTTAACCATTGCATTCTACAAACTTAAGACGAGATAGAAAATTGCCTGGTTAAGTGCGATGATCATTGGTCTTTTTTTCTATAGCCCGACTTCAAATATCTACATTTTGTTCATTTTGTCCTCTCAAGGGAACACATGAGCCTCACAAACTGACCTGCTCCCAACTGTAAGGCTTCATAGCTTAGTTCGTAGAGCATGGCACCGGCATCGCAGAGGTTATGGGTTTAAACGCCGTTGAAGTCCTGAATTTTTCAGGCTTCTCTATGCAATTTCTAAAATTGCGTTCATAAGTGCGAGGATAGTAGCTGTACTTGATTTCATATCCGCAGTTCAATAATTCATTTCATATATCATTTCGTTTGCAGTCTCCTCAAAGTCGGTTGCTAGTTCGGTAGCCTCGCAGCTCCTACAAGGTCTCACCTGATTGGAGACCACCCTTGAGGTTTAACAAAAGAACAAATAACAGAAACAATGGCCCTTTTGTTTTAGGCCTAGGGTAACAGAAACAATGGAGCTTTTGTTTTAGGCCTAGGGTCCATTGTTTCTGGTATTTGTTCTTTTGTTAAACCTCAAGGGTGGTCTCCAATCAGGTGAGACGTTGTAAGAGCTGCGAGGTGACCCTGCTAGTTACGCCATTATTCGTTGCACCTCCTCGCCGTGCGTGACTAGTGTGACGGCAAAGTGGACATGCGTAGTCCATGGTTACTTTGCGTGGTTATATCTACATAATTTGACCCAAATAATACCTAACAGGCGAGACTAGACGGGCAGTAAAGCAATCTCGAACCCAGGCTCTCTCTCTTCTCCTCCCTTGTTGTCGAGGTTGGCAGGAAAGATGGTTTTCGCAATGACGTCATCAAATCACAATCCAAATCCAGAGGTGTTTGAATTTGTATCTATAGGAGGTTGAAGACGACCTAAAAATAAATCTTTTTTCAAGTATCCAGTTCCATGACGTCTTTCGTTTCTAAAATACTGCAGCATTTAGAATTCCCAAATTGTCACCTTGCGTGACACCATGGTACAAAGCTAGACTCATTACTCATTAGTCAAGAAAGACTCATTAGACCATGAAATCTAGCAGAACTACAGACCTATTTCAAACCTGCGCTTTGTGTCCAAAGCAACCGAGAAGGTAGTAGCTTCACGCCTCACTGTTCGAGGATAAAAATCTGCTTGAAATTTTTCAGTCAGCATACAAGAAGGGACACAGTTTCTTTTCCCGTTTCCATTAAGGATCTTTTATATAGACAGGACTGTAAGATTTTAAAGGCTATTACCTCTGTAGATAACCATCCACTAGGCTCGAATTTAGCACCGAAAAAAGAGAATAAATATAATCTGCGAAAAAAACAGTGTGCCCTCCCCAAGGTTAATACCGAACGATTTATGACATCTTATGTAAATAGACTGATTTTTAAACACAAAATAATGTAGTTTCTACGTAGTTTTTATATCATGCATTTGTAGTTTAACTAGTTTAATTTTTGGGGTAGATTTTTATTGAGTGTATAGGCGATTAGAATGTAACAAAAGATATGTACTCTTATCTTTTGGCAATAAAGACTATTATTACTATTACTATTCTTACACGAATTAACGATGATCTACTTAGAGCGACTGACGACAATGCTTGTGTCATTCTTGTACTTTTGGACCTCTCAGCAGCCTTTGACACTGTTGACCACCAAATATTACTCACACGACTTAAGTGTCGCTACAGTGTCAAAGGTAATGCCCTAGCCTGGATGCGTTCATAACTCTCAAATCGGTTCCAATACGTCAGAGTGGCGAATGATTGTTCATCTAAGCACAAGCTGGCCTGTGGTGTCCCACAGGGATCTGTGTTGGGACCGATTTTGTATTCCATGTACACGGCCCCGATTGCAAATG
>NC_090888.1:27587143-27597143 GCF_036669925.1 Montipora capricornis | reverse complement strand
AAGAATGGATACTCCAAAATAAGGTGAGACACTTAAATTTGAATATTTTAAGAAAGAGCCGATACAACGTAAATTTGATTTTAGTGGTGTACTATATTTCGGCTGGCCAAACCAGCCTTCTTCAGGTACAATGAGAGTTAACATTGAATTGCTTTCTATGTACATATATATATAGTAAATGGATGCTGACGTAATACTGGGAAAAATGTGATAAAACATGGCAGTTACAACGAATTTGAATTCAAATACTAAGAGTCACGGAAAATAACGGAAATCACTCAAAATAATAAACTGAAATCTAATACATTTCTTCGCGGATATTAAGACCGTTGGGATCAACTGTCCTGCCTTTTGAAATCAAAGAAGCTTCCCTGGCCTTACGGATCAATTCTCTGTTAGAAAATATTTTTTTGATAGGAATTAATTGCATGTCCTTAGAGATGTTGTGGGGAGAGGAGAGGAAATGTTCTGCGACTGTAGTAGGTTTGGATTTGGTGTTAGCGTTATCTAAAGTGCGGCGGTGTTCATTAAAACGGTCTTTTAAACGTCGTTTAGTTTCTCCTATGTACTGTAGATGGCATCTGTTGCATTGAATCATGTAGATAAGGTTTTTAGTTTCGCAAGTTATGTGGAAATCAATGGAGCGCGTTTCGCCAGTAGAGAAGAATTTGTAGTTGGTTAGTCCATGGAAAATGTAAGGACAGGTAGAGCAGTTTTTGCAACAGCGAAAAGAACCGGAAGGAAGTGTGGAATTAGAATGAGTTACATTGGGGGACAGTTTAGCTGTAACCACCAGGTCTCCAAGGTTAGGGGAGCGCCTGAAAGCCACAACAGGTAGATGGGTGCGACACCAATTTTTGCTTCCATGGTCCCAACGACTGGTGATTTCACGCGCAATGTCGATACTACGGTTAAACAAAAGCTAACAAGTGCTGACATCTTCAGCATTAATGCAGCTGTTCAATAAATGAACTTCTTAGACATAAAGCGGAACATTCCAATTAACAGTCCCTTTGCGTATCTATGGCTAGTCAACCGCATTCTCTATTCGGTTGTTGTCGCCTTTCTGGGTTATAAAGGATGGAAGAAATCAGGCATAGCAAATGACTGGCCAAGTAGAAAAACATCAAGTCAAAAGCTTAAGGACCCATTTGTTTTGAAAGCAAAGGAAATAAGAAAGGATCAAGATCTCAATTGCAGTCTCGGAAAACCCATGACATGTTTGCTGACTGTGACTTGAGCCCGCTGCATCTACATGCAGTGCACTGCTGCTGTTGTTGAATGAGCCCACACAACATGAAGTATCACATTTTGATTTGGTCTCTTAGTAACCACCGCACAGTTTCAACCCATGGCAGAGGTCTCTTTTCCCGTATTTATTAGCCCAGCGAACGCACAAAGAAAAGAGACCTCTGCTTGTAGGGAAGTAAAGATAACGAAGAAAGGGAAGAAGAACAGTTCTGGAGAAAGAATGTGGAAAACTTTCTGTCGCATCTCCCGTCTAACTGGTAGAGAACAAAAAGTCTTACCTTAGGAATGCAAAAAGAGTTTTCTATCAGAAACAAAAATTACAGCAACTGGATAGAGAAACAAGGAAGGTAATCAAAGAAAGCAGTGGCAGCCATCTATCAGCTTCTACGGAGCTTCTTTACCTCCCCAGAACATCTGGAGGTAGAGGCCTGAAGTCTGTCGAGTCTGAGTACAAGGTCACTAAAGTGAAGGCCGCTGTCAAGCTCTTCTCGAACCAAGATGATACTATGTCCATGGTTTGAACGTTTGAAGAGAATTATGTTCAAAAGGGAACACAAACCTCTCAAAAAGAATGCAACGAAATATGCAGCCAAGATGGGCATTAAAGTCTAGAGCTCACATACCCTGACCCAAAGGTCTACAACGAGGTAGGAGAGATGATCAAGGTAGGTAGTCGGAAAGGAATGGAGGAAGAAAGAACAGAGTAAGGGAGAACAGGCGATACGAGACCAGCAATGGCAAGGGAAGTTCTTGGTGGACAGATGAAGACCTGGGGCGGGTTCCTGAAAGGTGTAATTTAACTCTATTCCCGGGATAAATGTGCCGGAATAAGGCACATTTATCACTGGAATAGAGCTATTACATCTTTCAGGAACTGGCCCCAGGCAAATAACTGTTTCAGTTGGCTTCACTAGTGGAGGCTTGCCCCCACGCATACTTTTGTGGGCACCTTTGAGCTATATAACCAACTACTTCCAACAAAGCTGTACCACCAAAACAAAACAGGAACACTTACTACAATGGATGTTAGTCCATTCCACTCCCATCAATTCAGACAATTGCTAATACTGTAAGAGGTGTTTGATCGACACAATGAGCCAGTATAGGGACAAAGGAAAATGGGTCATGTAAAAAATTATACATTGTAAATGATAACATACAGCTCAATGCAAGCAATCACATCAAAATCAACAAATCTTTCATCTGCTTCAGAGACTGAACCTAAAACAACAAAATACAAAAGGGAAAATAACCACACAACACAACTCAACTCTGGCTTTGATTTTAAAATTAATGAAAAGTAGCAATAAATATGACTTTATTTTCATTATGATGTTTAAAAACATGTTTAAAAGACGTATACATGTAAAGGTTGCCGTTAGCTTCTGTGCTAATTATTCACACATAATTCAGGAGGAATTCAAGCAATATTGTTTGAACATTAATTTTGTCCACAGCAAGTTGTGGGCATTGTGAGCAAGTTTTATGGAATATTACATGTACATGAGTTGAAGAGCATCTCAGTTAAGCAGCAACTTCAGCAGTTGCGAAGAAGGCCTGGAAAAAAACACCCAGGCTTGAACTGGCTTCAAATCCATGCCAGCCCCATTCTACATCTAGCCTGATTTGGATATTTTTCAGGCATTTTTCAAAACTGCTTTAATTTAAGTTACTGGTTGTTATGATCGAACTGCAAAATAACCTCTCTTGATGATAACAGTGACGATAAATAAAAACTACATCGCAAATAAATTTTACAGACTCCTGACTACAAATATTTTTATTCGGGGAAAGCAAAACATATTTTACACACCACAACACAAAAAATGACTGGGTAGGGTTGTAACACTACAAGTCCAGCTTCCCAGGGGGTCATGATGATCTCCCACATCAGGTTTAAGCTCTAAAAGTTCCCTGTCAATATCCACACCCACCACCTCTTCCAAGTGAGTCAACTGCTCTTGACTTATTAAAACTTTCACGAGTTTTGCCTCAGCGCACCCAAAGTCAAGTATCTGAAGACGATAATGGTTTAAAAAGATTATTATGAATAATTATTGAAAGGCCGAAGTGATCCTTGGTTGGTGAAGTACTGCACAGGCATTGCAGACTGTCATGGGTTCGAATCCCGTTGAAGCCAGCTGAACTTTCAGATGTCTAATTACCGGTAGATAACAGACAATTACTGAAATTACCCCTTTCTTCTATTACCTGCACTTCAAATATACAATTGTAAACATTTAATTCATGAATTCAATATTACGTATTATTAACTAACAGGTCAGTATTTTCAATAACCAGCTCCTGTTCCAGTTGGTGACCACAGCAATGACCTCCTGTTCCAATTGGGTGATCACAACAATAAAAAAATGAATAAATAAAATAATTTAATGTTGTTGTTCCTTTCACAAAGGAAACATGTGTCAGATTAGATAACAGGGACCTTAAGCGAGGATGATGACGACGGCTACGAGAATGCTGTCTACATGTGTAAATTAAAATATTAAAATAAGTTTGCGATTACTCCAAGTTGCTCGGCATTGAAAATGTGAGTCCACATTCCAAGAATAAAATTTGTGAGAACGGTGTGGATATTTAGAGAGCAAATTGAAAATTCATTGTTAGGTGCTTTTGTCCTCCATATGACCCCAAATTTGATCATTTCAAGTCGTTGTCAAGCAAGAACGGCAAAGAAATGAATCAAAACATAAAACACGTGCAGGGCGTGCAAAACTATTGTTTTTGCTAATTAAACCTATTGTTTTGTGTGCTTAAGGGTCCCTAGTGGTCTTGCACCAACCACATTCTTTAAAATAAGAAAAACTCACAACCCTAACCTTTGAAGACACTAAATGGATTTTTAACCCTTTCTCTCCTAAAAGTAATACTACAGTGTATTTTGCTCTAAGGCCAGGCGATTTTACTTGCCAATGGAGGCCGCTTCAGGGATGAAGGGGTTAACAACATCTTGGTACACTCAAACAGGGATCCACATTCGCAGTCGTCTGGTCATCCCAGATGACTAAACTATAAAAACTGCAAAGGTCGTCCGTTGAATGAGTGAAGTTTTAATAAAATTAATGTCTTTTCATGAAAGCCATCAAATGTTATAATATAGAATGTACTTCCAGAAAATAAGGAATTAACATGAAGCTTTCTTCAGCACTGGGATTTCAAGTTTGGGTGTCATCTCTGACCACTTGGTATTTTCCCTGAAACGCTTGCAGGCTGAATTTTCATGTATCTCACCACTGGCATGGTTGTTAGCGAGTCGTTTAGCAAAGAGCAAAGGGCAACTTGTGGTCTCAGCTGATAATTAACAATTAGACCCATAGCCCGCAAGGGTTACGAGTCAATAGCCCATGAGGCAAAGCCGAATGGGCTATTGATCTGTGGCCCTTGAGGGCGAAGGGTCTAATTGTTTTTAAATTAGTATCACCTAACTAGTCGGACAGAACAGGAAATAATAAAGTTAGCAAATGCCAGTTGACAAAATATTTATTTGAGAATAAAACAAAAGAAAGCGTCATGCTTTTCGCAACTCGAGCACTATTACTAATAGTCCTCTAGTAGCGCGGCCAATTAAAATGAAGAATTTGCATTAGTTCACCAGATGGGTGATACTAATGTGGCATTATTTACCAGTTGTTTTGCCACCTCCAGCAAAAAGAAAAACAAGTAGAGCAGAACCTGCTGCTTGGGAAAGGAAAAACACAAAATCTTGGTATAAACATTTAAAAGAAAGACACAAGACAGGAGTGCCGAAACTTTGGGTCTTTGAATTACAAGTATGTAAGCTACATTCTGAGTACGTTTGGCCATGGCAGATATAGTCTAGAACACTGTAAATCGGGTTCCCATGGTTCAAATAACATAATGCTCCAGAGTCAAAATTTGTAATTTCTGACAAGAGTGTAAAAGAAAATGCCAATGCTCAAGTTACAAGTAATTTTATCGACCATTTTCTATACTTCCGCACTTTTGCCCGGGCAGCCCAAAATTTGTCCAGGCAAGTATATCATAAGACGTACTTGCCTGACTGACGAATTTGATTACAAATGAATATGGATCCCTGCTCAAAGACTTTGTCTCCTTTAACCCTTTTAGTTCTGAGAGTAAGTCACTCTACTCTTAAATTGCTCATGATTTTACTCACAAATGGGAGAAGCTTCAAGGCATGTACTAAAACCAGGAACACTGGAACACTCTGGAACACCAGAACACTGGAACACCCCGGAACACCGGAGCACTCCAGAAAACCCTGGAAGTAACCCAAAACCCTCAATTTGGCTAACCCTAGGCCTAAAAACCAACTTAAGGCCTAGCTGGGCCTAGGGTTAGCCAAATTGAGGGTTTTGGGTTACTTCCAGGGTGTTCCAGAGTGTTCCGGTATTCCGGGGTGTTCTGTTGTTCTGGAGTGTTCCGGTGTTCCTGGTTTTAGTACATACCCAGCTTCAAGGATGAATGGAGGTCTGGTAGATTAGTTAACAGTTTCGTTACATGTGTATTATAAAACCCTATGCTTTCAAATAAAAAACTCTGAACACTACCCTTTTGAAGATAAAAGTGGATTGTTAAGCAATAGTTAGTTTAAGGGTCATTACTGGTATATAGATGAAAGAGATCAGTGATCCTCGCACTTATCTTAATCTAAACAACGGTAGTGGCTTCATACAGCTCAGTTGGTAATAAGAGCATTAGATTTACACAGACATCGCAGAGGTCATGATGGGTTTGAATCCCGTTCAAGCCATCTGAATTTTCAAGGTGTCTGTAAGAGACTATTGCTTTAATTGTTTAGATTTAAAGGCAAAAAGATCACTTCTCTCTTTCATCTAGAAGGACGTAAAACCAGCAATTTTGTAACAATCTTAATGAAGAGAACAAGACTTTTAAATTTGAAAAAAGACATGTTTCGGCAACTCCTGTGCCATCATCAGATAGTGGATGGAATAACAATGATGTACAATACATAGCGGAAAATTAGCATAACAATGGATACGGCCCCTCACATTTTTAAGCATTTAAAGGAGTCACCTGGGTGTCGGGCACTTTGTTCAAGCGAATGCTTTGTTGTCATAGATCAAGCAACAACACGGACACAATTAAAAATCAAGGAGGCATTGCACATTCATTGGGAGAAACCCTCCCTAAATCAACAATTGTTTCATGTAAATCTTAATCTCTCTTTGTTTGTAATCAGTTGTTGTATCACACCATTGTTATTCTAATTTTCTGCTATATATTGTACATCATTGTTATTCCATCCACAAACTGATGATGGCACAGGAGTTGCCGAAACATGTCTTTTTTCAAATTTAAAAGTCTTGTTCTCTTTCATCTATCAGGCCCCCGCACTTCAAAAATATACACTTCATTTCATTTGTTGAGTCCTAATCACAGTTGTAGCAATTGAAGGTTCCCAACAAACTGACCTGCTTTCAACTGAGTGGCTTCATGGCTCAGTTGGTAGAGCATTACCCTGACATCACAGAGGTCATGGGTTCGAATCCCATTCAGGCCACCTAAATTTTTTCAGGTGTCTGTATGAGACTAATATCTTAACCATTTAAGCAATTAGAGCTTAAAGTGTTTAGATAAGTGCAAGGATCACTTCTCTCTTCGTCTTATCATAAATTGCTGCTGAAATAACAAAATGCAGGAATATTTTACGACCCTGAGAGTTGGTATGTCCCAGCTAATAAGTACCCAGTGTGACGGGTAAGCTGTAGTCTAATGTACACTGCAGCTACATACCTACAGGATACATACAGCTGTACTTCATTATAGGGAATATATCGTTGACGTCACCTATTGTCATTAATGTGCCAACCAGAGCCTCATTGGCTGTCGAAACAAAAGGTCTTTTGTTCCTGTAGTTGGTAAATTTAAATAACAAATTAAAACAACGTTTGTAAACAGATATCTTCCCTCTCCGGAAGTGCATGTACCTTTTTCGCTTGGTGTTTCTTTACAAGCTCACAAACGGCAGCGTATCTTCGACGGTAAACTGGGGGATCAAATCTCGGACCTTGGAATGCTTCCTCAGCCTCTGTCCGATGTCCGTGTTCATATTGTTTCTCAGGACGTGCACAATCGATGAAACCGATGATCGGAAAATCAATCGATCAATCGATGACAATCGATGCCTTGTTAGTTAATTGGCATCGATTGGCATCGGCCAATCGATGACCAATCGATACTCACACAAAAGTGATCGCAACTCATCGATTGTCATTGATTGGCGTTAAAAAAAATTTCGGTATCCCACACGTTCCAGCATGTAAGTATACGCACTCGCAGTACGCACGAATGTTTGAGATTTGAATTCGTTCACCGGATTGTTTGTATGCAGTTACAATCGATTTCAATTAACTGATCGATTGGCATCGATAATCGATACAAATTGATAATCGATGAAATCGATAATCACAAAAAACCTGTGCATCGATTGTTCATCGATTATCGATATCAATCGATTAATTGGCATCGATTGTCATCGATTGATCGATTGATTTTCCGATCATCGGTTTCATCGATTGTTTACGTCCTGTGTTTCTCCAAATCACTTTTACTTTCACTTTCATGTTTAAGCCCAGCAGAAAAGTTGCCACCTGTGGCCTCCAGAGCATTCATTGCTTCACATTCCTTACCACATTTTGAAGTTTCAAGGCTTCCCTCCAAGTTCAAAAAGGAAGTTTTCAGTTGAAGTCACAGAAAAGTTGAAAGATGACTCGATAAATTTTACGTATTTCGAACACCTTGCCACTATTTTGCTTTTTGGCCATATATGAGACTGGAGCGTTACTGGAGCGAGTTTTCTTTGGTTCGAGAAAACACTGGGTATGGGAATTGCACCACATCCTGAAAATTCCCATTTTTGCGTAGCAAGTGGGTATATAATCCTTCTTGGTTACCTTTGTCTCTCATTAGACCATTTAGCTCATTTTAAATACTTTCTCTTTTTTTCATTATGGCAGCATCGTCAGATTTTGGAGAAGTTAGCGAAGTTAGTTCCATTTTCGTCAGCAGAAATGGCTGCAATGGTGGTCTTACCTTACAAATTATCGAGATCTCTGATCAAGAATCCCTTGATTTTGAGATATCTGACGAAGAAGCCTACCTTTTTTCTTACTTTCCGGATGAGCTAGATTTTTATGACCAAAAATGCGGCCGTGTTCAAAGGCGAATCAGCGGAAAGAAGCGGTCGTTCAAAGCAAAAGCTACAAAGAAATATCACGCTTCTTTGAATGAGGGTGAAATTCCTTCATCGTCCAAACAAAACGGAAGTGGAGTGTTTTCCGCTAACAAAGAATTGCGGATAAAGGAACTGAAGATAGAAAATTCAAAGAGAAAGAAGGAAAACAAAACAAAAGCAAAGAGAAAAACAGCGATCCACAAAGACCGCCCAGGAACAGCCTTGCTCAGAAAAACTAAGGAGACCTGCCTCAAGAGATCTTTGAGGAATACCGCCGGTGAATGCCAAAATAAATCGACTGCGCCTTCGACATTTTACAACAACTCCGACTTTATTCTTTGTTCAGGACATAGTGTTAAGTTTGAAGATCAAGAATTTGTTAATCTCCTTATTGAGCTGCAAAATCGTGATATTACCCCAGAGGATTACGAGTTTCTTCTACAATTGGATTGTTCTGTCAAACCCAAGACATTATCTCAAGCCCAGATTAATTGTCTACGATCAGATACTGTAAATGGGGTGTTGGAAAACTTATGTAGTATTTGTATGGAGGAATATTCTACAGGGCAAGAAACAATGTTTCTTCCTTGTGGGCATTTTTTCCACAGCCATTGTATTCAAACGTGGTTAAGGTGGACCTCTAATAAGTGTCCCATAGACGGTAAAGAAGTTCAGTAGCTACAGGGTGTAGCAAGTTGTAACGAATGTGAAGTTTCTGAAACAGGAGCAAAGGTTATCACAATGGGCCATTTTCAATATATTAAATATTCAGCTTGAAAGTGAGGCAGTGAGGACAAAGACAATAGAAACACGTGGGAATTAACGTGAAAAATATTTACATATCATCCACTTTCCTTTGTCTTTGTCCTCACTGACTCGCTATCAAGCTGAATTTTAATATATCGAAAAAGGCCTATTAGTGAAAAGTTTGCTAGGTATGGTATTCTTTTGCTAGTGAAGATTAATCTGTTTGTCTTTGGAATGGAACATGGTTTTAAAACTATGGTCATGGAAAATCACTTGTCAATCACTTGTGGAATACTTCAGGGGTCCATTCTTGGACCCTTCTTGTTTTTGCTATACGTTAATGATTTACCTAACACCTCGAAATTACTTATTTTTCACATATTTGCTGACGATATATATTGTTCAAGTAAAAACCTTAATAATCTTGAACTATTCTTAAATCAAGAGCTCCATGCAGTGTCTGAGTGGATGAAATCTAATAGACTAGCTGTCAGTATTTTGAAGACTAATTTTGTACTCTTTCACTCAAGCTAACACCATGCAAGTCATTAGATTTAAAAAATGGTGTGAACATCCAAGCGGCTTCCACAGTCAAATATTTAGGTGTGACTCTTGACTCCAACTTGACTTGGAAGAATCATATTAATGAACTTTGCTTAAAATTATCAAAAACTGTAGGCATGTTTTCCAATTAAGGTACTATGTTAATGCCGATTTACTAATCATGCTTTACTGTGCCCTAATTTACCCCTTTCTTATTTATGGTATTCAAGTTTGGGGTCTCACATACCCAACCTACCTAAA
>NC_090888.1:27544643-27574643 GCF_036669925.1 Montipora capricornis | reverse complement strand
CAACCAATTTTGACACGGCTGGTCAACGGTTCACCGAGCCTCCATACGGTGAGCGCAAACCTACGCAAGTGTACCCATAGTTGGGCAGAGCAAAACAAATCCCAGACTCGTCCCCAAATACCTGCCTGGGGTCAAGTTCGAGTTTCTAAATCGGCGAACGATATTAAAAGTTCCACACTGAAACCTTAAACACAGCTCCCATCGCTTTGGTTGCCCCACCGCATGTTATAAATCCGGATTTTCATCGAACTCCGTAAATACTGAAGCTGTTTGAAGCCTCGCGCGTGCAAAAATCCCCTCGTCCGATGATACTCGACACCACGGCTGTTTTTTTGTTGTTGTTGGAAAAAGTATAGTTTTGTTAAGTGAATTACTTTGAGCCAAAGAAATCACCGCACCGTAATTTCTACTGTCCAAAAAACAGACAAGCGAGATTGTAACTCGGATACCTTTCAGGTATTCCGAGTGATAATCGTTGCTTTTCGATCAATATCGCTTGATGCACCGGTGTGAGAAATAATTTTGAACATTTCAACGCAACTGGAAGCGCAAAAACAAAGCACAGATGATTTCAACGATGGCATTTTCCCTGGACTCTCAACAGAAAAATGTGTCCAAAAGGCTGAAAAGGTGCAGCGACCTTTTCATATGAATTTCTTCTGCAGTCATGATAATGTGAGTTGTTGACGGATGAAAAACAGGATTGTGTTTCATACACTAGTAAATACCTTCGACTGCGTTTCAAACTCCATCCAAACAGCTTCAGTACTTACGGAGTTCGATGAAAATCCGGATTTATAACATGCGGTGGGGCAACCAAAGCGATGGGAGCTATGTTTAAGGTTTCAGTGTGGAACTTTTAATATCGTTCGCCGATTTTGAAACTCGAACATGACCCCAGGCAGGTATTTGGGGACGAGTCTGGGATTTGTTTTGCTCTTCCCATCTATGGGTACACTTGCGTAGGTTTGCGCTCACCGTATGGAGGCTCGGTGAACCGTTGACCAGCCGTGTCAAAATTGGTTGTTAGCGAGCCTCGAAGGAGTTTGAAAATTTGAATATTTTTCGCATTTTCTCAGCGATGGATACTCGCTGGACCTTGAAACTTGGTCAAGGGGAAGTAAATTTATCCGTGTAGCCATCGCCGGAGTTTGAGCGTGACTGATGCCGGAGAAGTGTGAATTTTTTCAGCGAGATCTGAGGTAAGTTAGAAATGAGTTGCCAGCCTTTCCTTTATTTAGGGAAGAGTGACGACTCGGGAATTTGAGAAGTCGCTTAAATCGCATTCAATCAGGCAAAAAACCACACAAAAAGCAAGAAATTCACCATGACAATAAAGTACGGCTTTTTTATAGAGAACTTTTGCGGGTAAATATCTTTTTCAGTCTGTTATCAAGATTCCCATACAAATCCTTATAATTGTTTACCTTCCGACTCTGGGCCTCCTGTGGTTGAACATTGGAGTCTTCTGTAAGCCGCGGCCAGAGAAAGCCGCGGCTTATTTTCTCTCGTATAAATGGGGGTATGGCCCTATTGTGATTGACCATCTTCGAAAGTTCGTGGTTGACAAGCACCTTGATCATTCATTTGGCATGTTAGCTGTGTCCTTTCAACTTTTAACGTGGTGCACCGGTAGTGCAGAAGACCTCTTTTTTTTTATCCCAACTAATGTCGATCGAGATACATAATTACTGTTCCTTTGTGTTCAAAATGTCTTTAGGGCAGCAAAAAAGTGTTTTTCTCAACCTGAAACCTTATAAAACAAGCTTAAAATTGCTGAGAAAAAAATCGCACAATTTACATTATTTATCGCATAATTGGCCTCTCTAATCGCACAATCTGCCCCGAAAAAATCGCATAATTTGCATTTTTTAATCGCACCCTATCAGAAGACCTGATTGGACGTTGTTTATTGCACAAATCCAAGCAAATAATTGCCCTTTGATGCAAATGCTAAATGTCTTTGAATATACTATTAAATGTTACTGCTTATGCCAAAATCGTTCATGAAATGTGATTTCTCATGAATGAATGATGTTTGGTGTAAATGAAAATATTTTCGCACATGTTTGCTTTGATAATGATCTATATCATCATAAACAAACTGAAGTATTGTAGGCACTGGTTTACTGTGATTTTCAAAGGTAAAATATATTTATAGTAGAAATCAGGCCAATGGTATGTGTTGTGGAGGAAATCAACTGTAGGGGATTCATGAAATTAATATAAATAATGGTTGAAAACAGTTTACTGTTACAAAGTGGAGGTTTACCATGTGACCATGTCCCAGGGATCATTACATGTATTTTCTGAACATTTGACATAATTCCAACTTAGTGTCAATAAAAATAATTAATTGCAAAACACTGAAAGTCAGCTCCCAAAGTTAACAACAGCAAGTGCATAATTTCTCCATGTCCCAAAACTTTGACAGACTACCACACCTATAATGATAAGGTATTCTCGTTTGTCTCACAATGTGGTCACTTGTGATGTAGATTGTGTCACAAGTGACCACATCGTGAGACAAACAAAAATACTTTATTATTATTGTACTTCACCACGATCAATAACAGCAACCTTTTTTACGACATTATCACACCTATGTCACTGAAGTTCCACATTTACTTAAAACTGTACCTCATTCCAAGGCTTTGAAATAAACCTAACTTTATTACATGTATATTATTTAACAAAATACCTGAAAGTAATGCCAGAAAGTAATAATACTACAGCCTTATAGGGTTGATCCGAAACCACTGACCAGTGGGCCCCCCGTATGGACCGGGTCCACCGGGTCCATGGACTCCCTTAAGGACCAGTCCGCAGACTACCCCTGCAGACCCCCTCTACCAACCACCCCAAAACAACATAGAAATAAAAATAAATAAAATAAAAGAAATAACTAAATATTTGACTTGCTGGTTGTCTGGGTAAAACACTTGTGTCAGGGAAATCTCAAATGTTACGCCCCTCAAATTTAACAGACTAAGGCTCAGGCTCGGGTGCAAGGTATATTAATCACACATATTGCCACTTCTTTTGCTGTGGACTGGAATGCTTCAAAGAAGACTGTCTATTTGTGTTCATTTGTATTTTCTTTCTTTCCCTCCACCATTTTGTTGGGATCATTCTCCCACGGTTTTATGAACTCACCCCAGGCTTCATGATCTCTCTTTTCGAACAAAATGGTGGAACTGAACTCATTATTTTTTCAAAGCACTCCGCTCCGCAGCGAAGGAAGTGGCAATAACTGTTATATACCTTGCACCTAAGTCCGAGACTGAAGGGGGTGGCTCTTAACTATCAAACCGTTGCTTAAAGGACCACTTCAGATAGTCATTTCTCGAATTACTTTAAGTCTACAGTTATCCTTTTTTGCCAAGTGTGTTCTATTTAACATTCCTTTGTATGGTTTGACTCACAACCATCTGGTAAATCACGTGACCAAAACAGAAAATGCCTAAAAACTCAGTGAGTTAACCATGTCTTTCATAAATTTGTGATACAACAGTATGAGAACATTCTAACACAAAATGTGGAGCAGAAGGCCGTCTTAAGGCCCTTCTTTGACACACTTTTTAAAATATCAGTTCCATTTTTTGTCCAAATAGAAATTCCATGCTACAGTTTCCCAGCACTGATGGGACGGTTCCCATCTGGTGAAACCCCGCGCTCTTCCTTTCGTTTCTTGGGATCTTTTACCTGTTTTTCACATGATGCATATTCTGATTGTTCATCAAAGTGATGTCAGATTTCCATTGAAAAAGTTACTTCTTTGACTAAAAGCTTCCTTGGCAACCAATGTCTTTCTGTAGTTAAGTGCCACCCTCCTTAATCTGATTTGCAGAGCATAAAGGTTAAGATTTCCCCTACATGAGTGGTCTTGGCTATTCAGACAACCGGTAAGTCAAATCTTTAGTAGTTATTTCTTATACTTTATTTGTTTTTGTTCCTATGTTGTTTTGGGGTGGTCTGTAGAAAGGGTCCATGGACCGGCCCATAAGGCAGTACATGGACCAGTCTGTAGGGGGTCCAATAGGCAACAGGGGTCAGTGTTTTTCGGGTCACCCACCTAAGGCTTATACCCCCAAGTTCTTTTATCTCATCCCTTGCTCCTCCTGGTGTAGAGACTGGTAAAAAAACATGAGAACGCACTTGGTATAGTGGTTATACAACCAAAAAAGAAACTAGCCTTTCACTTATTACAGCAACCAACCTGAAACCCTAACCACTGCTGCTGCTGGCATGTAGTAATCTGACCTGTCACACACCCCTTCCATTTGAAGTCAGGCCTCATTTTGACAGGTGATCTAGCTACCACTCTACAAAAGGAAATGATCCTTAAGTAGCTGCATTATTTTCCTTCCCTAGCCACAGCTGACACGATAAGAAGTTGCAGTTCTGTTGAAAGAGAGTTACCAGTGGGTACTGTAGGTGATATTTATCCACTGATAGATCCTCATGCTTTCCTTCAATCAAAGAATCTGATTGGATTCAGAAACATTGATAAAAGCACTACCGACAACCCTGGTGAACTGACAGGCACCCATACAGAATACCGAAATGAAAATGTTCCCGATCATAGTGAAACCCAACAATGTACTGTTGGAGAAGATGATGTAAACACTACTGATGATCAAGGTACAAGACAGTGAAATTATTAGTTAAAAACAGATGTACATAGTATTCATAGCCCGGATTCACAGTCTCTCGTTCACTAACAGGCAATTTGCTCATGGCCTCCATCACACTGGCAGTAAGTTTCTTCTCTGTTTAGAGACATGAAAGCAAAGTGTTACTTGACATGGATTATAAGTAACCCTATACACTTGTGAATATGGTATAAAAGGTGGTTAAAAACATTGTTTTGGCTGAACAGTTGCATTCTTAAGTCCGAATTAATTATTAACAAATTTTATTAATGATTAAGTTTGAAAGTTGGCGTCAAAAACTTCATTTAGCGACTAAATAAACCTAAAGAGTTGGTTGCCAAAATTGGCCACTAAAGGACAAATTTAGTGTAGACTTTCATATACCAGACTAAGATGGCGCAGGACAAAAGAACCATTGTTATTCCAATTAGGCTTTGCTAATTAGGTATTGTTATGCTAATTAGGCATGATTATGTTCGCTTTGTTCTTTTGTTTTATGGACATTAATTATTTCGGGTCTGGTAGATGAAAGACCAGCCCAAATTTAACTTGGAGGGCCTGGTTGATTTGGAATTAGCAGTGATACCTCCTTACAGTGAATGGAATTTGGAGATTTTGGGGTTTTTGGTGAACGAAAACTGGAGAACCCAGAGAACTCCTCTCAAAGCAGAGTTTATAGAACCAGCAGAAATCTAGCCATAAATGCCATAGAACACAGACTGTCCACATTAGTATTGTTGACATTTAAATTGGATTTTTTTAGAGTCAACATCAACCAGAGGTCCTTCTCCCATGGAAAATTCCTTCAGGTCCATAACTGCAGAAGATGACAAAGGAACACTTGTTGTGTGTTTACCCACTGAAAAAGACAAGGAAAGGCCCCAAGATAATATGGCATCAAGATGCCCTTCCTCAGAAGAAAGTTCCTTTCAATCAATACCTGGTGCAGAAAACAAAGGAGCAAGGATTGTGGATTTGCCTACTGAGAATGACAAGGAGAAAACTTCATCAAAGAAAGGCCTACAGGTTGATGTAGGCCTTTTTCCAACCACAACCAATGGTAAAGTACTGGAAGATACATCAAACAATAACATTCTGCAAGACTGTGAGATGATCTCAAGAGTTGATTTTCCTGATGGGTATGATAATGAAAGGAGGAGGCACACTTTTCCATTAATTTTTGACCCCCAAAAGAAAGAAGAAAGTGATACCAAAGCAAAACGGGGAGCAAGTGTATCTCAGGTGGAGAAAAGAAAAATAAAGCTTGGTAAATATCAACTTCATTTTCAAATCTCAGCCCTTTTAAATGGAAATGTCATAGTTTGTATTGTTTTATGAATATTTCTTTCAGAAAACGTTTGGCTCTTATTGGTTTCTTAAAGGTCACCTGACACCGATGTAAAACAGTTGTTTTGTTCCAAGTGTCTCGAAATCTGACATCAGATGACATTATTGTCCCTGCATGCACATGCAAAATGTTGATTGGCCTCCTCCATGATAATTTATTTTTGCACAAACACACAATGATTGGCCCATGTGAAAACTAGTTAATTTTGCTTGCATCAAATCTCAGTTCACTGTGACATACATTGAGATGCTTTGAAAATTAACTTTAAAAAGATTGCAGACCATCTTCAAACTCAAGAGCACATGGCAGCATGCAAATGACCGCAACATACTGCGGCTCAGTAAGACTCATTGTCAAACTAGCCTTTACACTATAACTTCTAAGATAAACATATTGTTTGTTTATTTATTTTTAGCCACCCATACATGTACAATGCAAATAATTATAGTTACAGAATAAGCACTAAGATGTAATAAGATATTGAAGTAGTGGCAAGGAAACCTAAAGAAGCTGAAAGCTTATGCGAGTAGGCTTTCCTAGACTAAAATTTAGTAACGAAGTGCACAGTCTTAAAGCAGCTAGATAGTTTTTCAGATTTAAAAAAAAATAGATACAGAAGGAGAGCTAACTATTGTGACCGGTAGAGAATTCCAGACTTTAGGTCCCTGATAAGGGATACTGAATTTTGATTCTACAGAAATGTGATCTATACTGAAAGGCAGTTCGAGTATTGTCTTGATGAAATTGACCACCAGTCGTGAAAAAGCATTGAAAGGTAACTGGCAAAAGATTTCGGTGATACGAATACATGAAAATGGCAATGGAAAAAGAATTAATACTGAAGATATCAAGGAGCCTAAGTTGACAAAACAAAGGAGCAGTATTAGGAAGATATTCAGCTTTTGCTATCAGCCGCACTATGCGCTTCTGCAAAAGGTAAATACAATTTAGGTTAGAGCAGTATATGGAGGACCAGGCCACATTGCAATAGGTTAAATAAGGATAGGTAAGGTAAGGTAAAGTCTGCTACGAGCCTAGAAGGCCCATCAGGCCGGCGCTTATCTCCGTTTTCTGTGGCATGAAGCGACTAGGAGTATTTCTACTCCCCCCTGGATGGGATGCCAGTCCATCACAGGGTTACCCCCAGCATTAAATTCACCGGTACCCATTTATACACCAGTGTCGAGAGAGGCACCGTTAGGAATTCACCTGTTATACGATGTGAAGTAAAAAAGTAAAGTAAAGTAACCATATTTAACGTCGATAACTCGTAATAGTAATTCAACTGACAAACCTGAGGTCGACGGTGCGCTCATTTTATTCCCCCATTTCCATCAGTGCTCTGTTTTACGGGTATTTAAAGCTACTTAGCTACACCGAAAGGAAAGAAGTCGAAACAAGGATGCGAGATCCAGGAATCGAACTCAGGACCTCTTGCACCAGGGCCGCGCACTAACCGACTGTGCCTTCCGGTCATCCTCCCTTCATCTCTTAAGTTTCGTTTCCTTTATCGTTTGTATTTTAGTTTGACGTTAAAGGCACCATTATCTCACTTCAGTTGTTGGAATAAACCCTAGGAACTGACCTGGGTTATCATGGCTTATTGGTATATCCAGGTTCACTTCTCTGAACCGCAGAACATTTATTCGACATTTGGAACAATATGAAGTTTGCGATCACGAGGTGCTATAGTTGATTTTGAGTCAACTGCATGCAACCAAGGATCAGCAATGTTATCAATTATTGCCCTTCAGTACCCATGAGTTACATTTGAACTTTCATTCCCTCATTGATTTCAGATGACCTAATGAACAAGACCATACTTGGCTGTCTGGACCTCTTACAAGGAATCAGTAGACATCTTGATAAAGAGTACAAGTATGGTAATTGCCAATGTTGGAAGCATGCTGCCGAGCAGTTTGGCATTGAAGTACAGGAATATCAAAACTTTAAATGCAGCCAAGTTCACAGCCCCACTGAGGTGATGTTTGAGTACTTGGAGACCAGTAAACCAGAAATTACCATTGGTGATTTGAAAGATAAATTACATATAATTGGCAGGCAAGATGTAATTGATGTCATCTTGAAATGCGATCAAGGTAAGGGGAAGGATTGAGCACGTGTAAAAATGTCAACAATTACCATTGTCACTTAATTGAAATATTGAGTGACCCAGCAATAAAATGAAAAAAAAAAAACCCGATCAGTCAGTAATAAGCAACTAGCAATAATATTAAGTTCCATCCAAGTGCACTTAAGCATGCATAGTTTGCAGCATTGGCTCATTGCCTCATTAGCTGGCATATTTTTGTGCATGACCTAAGATAAAACTCATGCTGCCTGTATCTCTTTACTATGTAATTATGTGAAGTACGATCGTCCGGGAGAGTGTAGTCCAGAGAAGGTCTGGTTAGGATAACATTGACTGACCTTTTGATAACGCGAGCGGAAGTCATCTTTAGAGTCAAGTGATTTATGTAACGTCAGTAGATGGTATGAACACTCTGGTCGTTGATGTAATTAGCCAACGAAGTTGTGATGTTAGTGGGCGGCTGTCACTTAACACATTCAGCAAAGTCTTAGTCAAAGTCAAAGTCTGGTTTGTTTGTAAATGGTGTTCAGTAATGTTATTATTGTCCCCATTTCAAGCCCCGCCCCCCCCCCCCCCACACACACACAGACACACACACAAACACACACATTGGGACAAGACTTATACTTACGTACAATACTTAAACTATTGTTACTTACAATACTAGTAACACTGCATGTCACATAACCTTGTTCTAGAAATTGAGTAATGCCCATGCAGAATTACGTCACTCTCAGTAATTATGTGATTCCCAAATAATTGTTGTGTATAGCTCCAAAAGCTTTGTGCTACGGTATATAAAAAGAAAAGTCAGACGTACGTTCCTCGTTACAAAGACAAAACCCACAAAGAGAGGACTCACTTTTACAAATTTTGAAAGAAAGGTGTTCAAAGGTAATATTGGATTCAGGATTTTATACTGGAATTCCCGTGATTTTGTATCGAATGCACATTTGAAAGGGAGTGTGTAAAGAGTTTTCCAGTTGACTGTAAAATTTCTTTTTCGCTGTTGTTAGTTTAGATATCTTTGAGACAACAATATGGTCAATCTTCTTCTGCTTGAGCAGAAGTATTGAAAGGTGTCGTTTGGTCTGTTTCCTGAGTCACATAACTGCTCATTTCTTTTTTCTATTCTGGTGGAATGGAATGATAAAGAGATTCGGTTATTTGCGGCTTGATGGAAAAAAACTCACATAAATGATTTCTGACTTGACAAAGTCCTGCAGAAAAGAGTTTCCTATTGACTACATATTTTTTGTCAATGCATGTAAACCTCATGTTCCAAATTGGTTGGTTGATTATTTCATCCAGAGAAGAAGGATTGGAGTTTTTCAAAAGAGACCAAACTATCAAGCATTCCTTGTAGTATTTTGGTAGATCCATAGGCAATTTTGAGTATTCGAAGTTACAATAAAATAGTAATCTGCCTCCAACTTTATTGAGGTAATGATTAAAAATGTACTTCCAGTTCCCCTTCACAAAGCTGCTGCATTTCTAGAGATACATGTAGTTTTGGCATGCTTTTAGAATCCAGGAAAGAGCAGCAGTTGATTTCCGATTGATTTGTCTTACCGTAAAAGTCTGAATGGAAAGAGTACAATTCATCCATAATTTTTTGGGGGGCTTGTCGTTATGTTAGCGTCAACGAGTTCGACTTTCCCAATCATGCTTTTTCTCTTAGTGTTTTTTTTTTCGAGATTTAGAAAGTACTTGTTATTTTTCTCCTCTTTTTCATACCAGGATGCACGTGAACGAGTGATCGCCCCCTTGTCATATATGCTCATTCCTTTTCATACTCAATCCTCAAGTTTTTCAAGTTCATTTTGGTTCGCTATAGTTGGGATTTCAGCTAATTGTGCCTCAGCTACTTTCAATTTGGTCTCAATCATATTCATTATTTCTCTGCGTTTCTTTGCTTTTACCTTGCTGTACTGAATAGTCTCTTTCCGTACGTTATGTAATATTTCAGAAACGAGGGCGCGTGTTTCATCAGGGTTTGGAAATCCTGTTAGAAATCTGTGGATTAAAAATTGAGAAGAATGACAAGGATGCATCCAAGCCAGTCGCTCGCCATTTTAATCTGCCTAACCACTCCAAAAAACACATGGCTATCTGCGGCCTTTCCCTACATCTAGGTACGACGGAAAGCCGCAAGAATCTGGAACAAAAATTCATCTTTCAAATCGGCACCCTTAATCCTCACGGTATTAACGAACGCTTTTCATTTAACTAATATATTCCTATTTTTCACGTTGCCATGTTACCACCAATAGCGTAGCTCCTACTATACTATAAAAACTACACGTAACCCATAATCCCTCGATTCGCTCTGACGAAGGGCTAACGCTCGAAACGTCAGCTTTTAGAATCTCTGTACGGTGGCAAATTTACATTATCAACTCCGTTGATAAAACCAAATTTTTGTATACTACTTCCCCACCGACGCAGCACCACAGTTTCTTTAGAAACTACCCCTTCATTGCGTGCATGTATGTTTGTCTTTCTCTTTCCTTTTTTTTTTTTTTAAACAAACCAAACAAATGCTTTCTGATTCTTGCTGTCAAGTCACTTTTTCGTCTTTTTCAAGCATACAAAAATGATATATGCTGGGTATGTAAAAGTCACGTCGGGGAAGCCACAAAATGGCCGGGTAAAATTTAAAATTTTCACCAGGTAGTGGGGTGTCTAAATTTTCACTTGGTGAAGGAAAAAAAATTCACTGGGTCGGGTTTCAGCGGGTCTGTTACAGATGGATTGAAATGCACCAATCACTGTTTACAAGCTTCACAACCAATGACATATAGGCTTAACAAACAGTCGACCAATAACATAACGACTTAGTTGACCAATTATATCAACGACCAGAGTAACTCAGTGTCGTTAAATCATAAATCACGTGACTCTGAAGATGACTTCCGCTCTTGTTGTCGAAATGACAGTCAATGTCATCCTACTGAAAACAATTCCTCTCAGGACTACACTCACACGGGCGATTGTACTTCACCAAGAGAAAATAAAGGGGGAAGAGGGGGCATCTCCGACACGTGCCCTTTTCCATAGGTAATTTGTCTCAAGTTATTTTTAGATCGACTTTCACGCTGTACAGATGCCAAGGGGATTAGGCAACAGCCAATCATATGGCGGGAATGTGTTCTGTGAGCGTGGACTATCCACGCGTAACACATTCCGGCCATATGATTGGCTCTAGTCTAATCTCCTTGGGATCTGTACAGCGTGAGAGTCGATCTAACTTGAGACATATTACCTAGGGAAAAGGGCATGTATGGGGGATGCCCTCTCTTCCCCCTTTATTTTGTCGTGACTTCACTCAACTATGATCAAAACATTTACGATTTTATTTCTTTACTGTTATCTTATTCCAGCCGATGACACTTTAGTATGTAGTTTGTTTGAGAACAATACAGATGTTATTGGACAGATGGCTTTTTTACTGGACATGGAGAAAAGAGGTTTAAAAAACTGGTCCAAGCTGGCTGCAGAATTGGACATACCTAGGAAGGTCTTCAACACCTTTGAAACTAGCAACAGTAATAACCCCACAGAGAAATTTTTTGAGGTGTTAACAATCAAGTTCCCATGGTTGACCATTCGGGAATTGGTCAGGCACTTGGAAGATATAGAAAGACACGATGTTACAAAGGCAGTAAGAAGTAGCAAGAAGGGTAAGTTAGTTGTTTTGATATCTTTCAAATTGATTTCTAACTTAATTTTTCTTTTTTTTTAAATTACTATTGACTATATTGTTTAAGTCATGTGATATAGACCGAATGCATAAAAGGAGGCCAAAAGTGTATTCTTTTGTTTATGTGCTAATTAGACTCACAAGCCTCGCTCTCAAGCAACATTTCTTTTGTATTTTGTGCATGCAAACGAGGCTAGTGAGTCTAATTAGCATGTAAACAAAGGACTATATTTTTGGCTGCCATTTATGCATCCGGTCTATGTAATCACGTAATGTTCCCAGTATGGTTGTTCAAAAAATCGTACAATTAATGAAAAACCTTTGCAGAAACTTGTCAAGCTGTCCACCACGGTGGTCAGAGTGTGGACTTGGAATGGAAATGAAACAAGGATATAAAACTAAAAATAAGTGAAACCAGGCGAACCATTTCAAAAATAACACTTGTGACAGTCTGCATTTGTGAATGCATATATTTTTTGAAGAAAACAATAGGATTATTAGGGAAGAGATGCGTTCCCTAGTCTGATTCTCATCAGATTGTCCAGGTCGCTTGCAGTCACCCACTCAAGAGTGTTTCGCCGTGAGCGACCTGGACCCTCTGAGAAACAGGCTATGTGTTCCCGGTATAGGCAGGCTTTTGATTCAGAAGACCAGTCTATAACTCAAGGGTTTACTAAAACCACATGACTAAAACCTCAGAAATGCCACCAGTTGGTGTTCTTTGAACAAGAAATCGTCCCATAACTTGAAAAACAGCAACAGGATAGATTGCCCATGGTATTATCTCACTCACACCACTCATAAAACTACACAGGGTTATCAGGGTTATGTTTTCACTGCCGATAGTTATATTTTTGTTAAACGACGCGAAGGCGAGTCTGCTCCAGTTAGAATTCGGAAGGAGGCTGACTTGCAACGTTTAGGCTTCGTGTAGAACCTTTTCCGGCCTACTGCCGCTTACAGTCTGGTTTCCGCCCAGGTGACTCGACGGTAAATCAATTAATTTATCTGGTGCATCAAACTTACCAAGCTGTTGAGGATGGGAAGGAAGTGCCTATGGTTTTTTTTGGATATCAGCAAGGCGTTTGACAAGGTGTGGCACAAAGGTCTTCTTTATAAGCTTAAATCAGTGGGAATCAGGGGAGCTTTGCTTAGCTGGTTTGAAAGTTATTTGTCTAATCGTCAACAAAGAGTGGTTTTAGATGGGCAGTCATCTGATTGGCGCCAAGTTGAAGCAGGGGTTCCTCAAGGTTCGGTTTTGGGGCCTCTGTTATTTCTTATATATATTAATGACATAACAGATGAAATTCAGTCAAAATGCTTACTTTACGCTGATGATACTTCGCTTTTTGAAGTCGTTGATTCACCTGGTAACACTGCGTTGATGTTAAATAAATACCTTGAATCCATACAAAGGTGGGCTACGAAATGGCTTGTTACAATTAATCCTAGTAAAACTGAATGTATGACGTTTTCATCTAAACGGGTAAGACCGCTGCATCCTGACCTATTTTACAACGGAAAGAACATTACTGAAGTTTCTAGCCATGCCCACTTAGGCATAACGCTGTCTTCTAACCTGACATGGAGAGCTCACATATTTAGTGTTTATCAAAAAGCTAGTAAAAGATTAAATATGTTGAAAGGAATTAGGTATAAAGTAGGCAGGGATACACTCAGAAAATTGTATAAGTCGGTTATCAGACCTGTTATGGAGTATGCTGATGTGCTTTGGGACGGCTGTACTGATGAGGAAAGCGAACTCCTTGAATCGGTTCAGTATGAAGCCGGGAAAGTCGTCACAGGTGCTATGCGGGGAACAAGTAGGATTCGCCTTATGACAGAGCTGGGGTGGAAGGAGATGAAAGTTAGACGCGATATTCATAAGCTTATTTGTTATTTTAAGATATTAAAAAATTTGAGTCCGTCTTATCTTAAGGATCTGCTCCCAGCTAGAGTCTGTGAGAGAACTCATTTTAACCTTCGATCTTCTCAAAATTTTACTCTTTTCCCTGTGCGCACAGAGCGCTTTAAAAGGTCTTTTTTCCCTTCCACAACTAAATTGTGGAACGACATTGATTTGGAAATTCGTGAATCGGAATCAATTGGCTCTTTTAAGAGAGCGTTAGTTAATTATTTTAATATTCCAAAGTATTTTTCGCCTTTTGATTATGCTCTTGACAGATACTCTTCCGTAATTCATACTAGACTGCGTCTAGGCGCTTGTGGTCTAAATTATTATCTATTTAAGATCGCTGTTAAGTCTTCACCTATTTGTAGCTGCGGCTTTGACAATGAGACTATAACTCATTTCTTTTTACAATGTCCTAATTATGCTGCCCTCAGATCTGATTTGCTCGCTGCTGCTGCTCGTATAGCTTCTGGTCAATATTCTGACCAGCAAAAAGTTGAAGTTTTTCTGTTTGGCTCTTCTCACATGTCAAATAATGAAAACGTTGAAATCTTCTCTCATGTCCAGCACTTTATAAGAGAGTCTAAACGTTTTTCTTTTTGTGGTCATTATCATTGACCTAATTAACTTAACTGTCTTTTTTGACTTACTTTGTATCCCGTGCCCGTGTTTGTTTTTTATGTGGTAATTAGAATTTTGGTGTAAGCCCCCCGTGATGAGCTCATTTAGCTCTTGGGGCAAACATGTATATAAATATGTTTAAATAAAAATAAAAAATAAAAAAAATAAAATAAATAAAATAAAATAAAACTACACCACTTATAAAACTCAAGGGAGCCACCCTATAACCGAAATCCACTGATTAACTTTATTGCTTATTATCCACCATATTGTAAAATTTTGGTCCTTAGTTTCAGAAAATTCATTGGTCAAAGCCTTGATGGACGACTTACATGTCATGGACACAGTGTGTGAGCTGCTGAACCGCAAACACCGTACCAACAAAGTACTGGGATGGCGTCACCTTGGCAACAATTTGAAAATTGACAAGGAAACCTTAGATAATCTTTCACCACCAGAAGAGGACTTCGTATCTCCAACAGAGGCAATGATCAATCATCTTAGTTCTTCAAAACCATGGTTGACAATAGGGGAATTCATTTTAGCCCTGCACGCAATAGACAGAGATGACGTTTTTACTGTCTTTGATGGCTACCTCCCAGGTACAGTACATACGTAATTGACCACTCTCCATAGGGGCTTTTCAGGGCCAATGAAACAATCAACGAAAGGACAGAACAGAACAAGAACGACAATTGTTATATAGCTGGAGTTTTTCCCGCTACAGCGCGCCCATTCATTGGCTACTTCATGGTCACATGACATCTAAAAATGAAACTGTTTACCGTCAAATGCCATGAGCGGGCAACATTGCGAAAACTATGACGTCAAACGGGAAACATTTCACTGTTACCCGCGAAATGTTGCCCGCTGTTGCACGTGATGTGCATGATTGCTTGGGTCGTTTTTGTAAATTTCAGTAATATTCTTAACATTCCCTCGTAAACTTAGACGGGTCATTTGTCAATAAACTTGTATTTTGTTTTCCTCGGCTGCGCCTCGAGGAAACATTGAACTGTTTCCCTCGGGACCAGTCATTAAGTGTTTACTGTTAAGAATCCCAACTGGCCGGAGGCAAACCAGTTGGCTGTTTACAAGTGCGTGCTAACGAGTGATGAAAACGAGTCTTGAACCCGGGAACTCCGGATCTCAAGGAAAGCGTCCTCACCACTAAAGCAAATAGGTGGGTAAAACGCATACTTTCTAGGATGTACAGTGTTGTAATGTGCGCGGGAGTTTTGGGCTTTCAGACTTTTTAACTGGCGTTTTGCATTTATAATAAGCTGCACTTTAAACTAATGAGCCTTTGACGTCACTTTTCCCTGGATCCCGCAACCAACTGAGGTCCAATCGGTCAGTTTTGAACCTGAGTAATGGCGGACCGTGAAATCCAAAACTTACACTCAAAGTAAACGGCCTTTGGATAAAAATCAAAGCTCAAAATTTTGCCAGTCAGGTGTTAAGCAAACACACTTTCAAAATCTGAAGGAAAAAAGGAATTGATTTTTTTTTTTTATCACAGGGGCCTTTTAAGGGTTAAAATAAACAGCTCTTAACTTCAAGTACGTTCAAAAAACTGTTGAACTACTCGAGCTAGACAAATGAACAATTTGAAGATCCTCTGCACAAACTTCTAACTATGGACGAAACACTGCATGCCTTTTTCAGGCCGCACTATTCTAGGTTCTAAATTAAGAAGATTTACAGACAGCACAATATTGTAATGTTACAGTATTTTAATAACATTCCAGTCTACCTCACACCTAATCGAGCTATTCTTGGGTTTCACTCACGTGATCAACAGCCATGTTTTTCAACGAAAACAAAAGAAGACGTTAGCATAATAATAGCTTTCAATTCCCGGAGGATTGGATCGGAACACCAACATGGCCGCCATTTCATTTGTTTGGGGACACCAACATGGCGGCCGTGACGTCATGTGAAATCCAAGAATAGTTTTCCAAATACAGAAGGTTTTAAAGTACATCACCATCACATAGAATAGGACGCCTTGTTAACAATAAGTTCGCGACAATATTCAAAGTTCGTATTTAATTTGTTTTCTTTTAAAAATAAATAAATCCCTCGAATGCGACCTCGCGGAATCGCCCCTTAGTAGTTTATTGTTATAATAATGATGGACGCATCACTGCACTTGGGACACTTAGAAAACGCACTTTACTATAAAGTTCCTTTTCCATTTTCATTTCCACGATACTCCTCCCTCAATGCTTCATGGAGCCTCTACAATGTAAAAGCGATTGTACCGTTGAAATGAAGGGAAGCAGGAAGTGGTGTGAAGCTCCAAGGAGGATACCTTGTTTGACTTCAAATTACGTGTCTCAGTAGAAATTGTACCTGATTGTAGTTCTACAGTCTTGAACATTTCAAATGGGAAATGAAGACCACCTCTGTCCCCAATTTCAATGATGAAAAAATTGTGGGCTTCAACTTGCGCGCGGATTCATCATTGATTTTGGAGGGAAGGGGCGGGCTCATTTTTCCTTTTATTTTGTCCAAGATTGTAGTTCTTTGATATACAGTGTACGCCTAATCCGTGTGTGAGTCGGCTCAGTTGGAGCACTGGGTGATAAGATACGGAGGAGTGCTTCCTTTCATAGCATCTGCAAACGTTTGGACTTTTAGGTGGATAAAGGGTAAGCCCCGTCCTATTACACTTCCGTGTTACAAACTGAGTGTGACGTTAACCCAAAAGATTTAGACCAGTTGTGACATGACCATCAAAACTTTAATTAAAGCATGAAGAGACTGAAGGGTTGCTGTCAGCTTGGTTTGAATGTATATCGTATATCTTCCTGCTTTTGTGATTAAATGTCCTTTTTTTCTAGGTGGTTGTATCCCAGAGCTGTTAAAATCCTGCCAAATGTCTCAAGAGAGCCACCAACAACAGTGAGTTGGTGAACACTGTGCCTAGCATCAGAGTCATGCATAGAACATCTTATCACATTGGCAAGTCTTTTCTTAATATGCGTGATACACGTTTCCACGGTTTCTTGCTTGGTTTGGGCCGTGTGAGATTCCAATGCTATTCCGATCAGTTTCTACGAAATTCACTCATATCGTTGAGCCAACGGAAAATATCTCAGCATGTCGGCAACTTGCGGTTTGTTCTCACAATGTGAATGAAATCTGTATTTTTACCCTTAAAGCATTTGGCCGGCTAAAACAGATTGACTAGTTTGTTATACGTCACGAAAATAATCCCTGTGTAACAATTGCATTGACTGTACATACTTAGTTTTAGGACGTTTAGCCGCGTTAATTAATTTCCGGCGCTCTTCCGCTACGTCATCGGAAGGTGATCGTGGATTTGTTGTCGATTCATGCGTATCCCGTGAAATATTCATAATACTCAGTGTATTTTAACCTTTCTCAAAAAACCACACTAGTAAATGTGGACAGGTCACTTATTAAATCAATGTAATGTTAGATACAAAAATTTCAATTTTAGATTTTAAAAGTGTAATACAAGTATAAACTCACTAGACATTTCTATATCAATTTTGAACATCAATTTGAAGTGTTTCTTTAAAATTGATGTAATAAAAATCAAATTTAAACCACAATTTGAAGTGCTTTTTTTAATTTTTGAGATGCTACGGTTTCGTTACCTACAGAACTTGATAGCTTCTTTAAAGCGATTACCAGTCGTCTTCAGCAAAGGAAGAGAGCATGGAAAGTGGTCAATTTTCGTAGCTTTTTCGTGGCTTTAGTTCGCGATAAATTAACATTAGAAAAATTCTTTGCGTTTAAATCAAAAGAACATGACAGAAACGCAAAAAGGGTTTTTTTTACAAAATATTTAGTTACGTTTTCATCTTCTTGGACTTACATTGTTAGAGTTTGAATGTCAGGGTTTTAGGGTGTTTTGTCTTGCTTTTACTTGAATGTTATCGTTAATACAGAGTTTTTTTTAAACATGACGTCATGGCGGCCATGTTGGAGGAGTGCCGTGGAACAAAGAAACAGCGGCCATGTTGGAAGAGTGAGATATTCTTTTGGAAATTGAACTGTATTTTTATGAAAATTCTCCCTTTTGTTTTAATATGCAATGGCTGCTGGTCACATGAGCAAAAACACTGTATCATCACAAGTACTGTAATGATCATTAGTCCGTTTAATGTTATACGTAATGGCAGTAATAGTAGTGGTGGTAGTCACTTTTGTAAGGAGTGTAAAATGTAAGTTTTTAAAAAAAATTAAAAACCATATCGCCCGAAAAAATATTGTTTTTGAAACAGCCACTTGTCTGGCCATCCTTGTGTGTGATGAAGCCCATCCACAAAAACCCTCACTCCCTTTTGTAGCTTGGCAGACGATGAAGAGAGCATTACCTATAAGAGCAACAGCTGTTGCACCCACATTTCTTAAACCACGTGCGCGGATTTGAAAAACGGTACTCGTGCTTATTTACTGGCCGTGAGATCCGTAGTCTCATGCTAATGGCCTACTCAAGACAGCGCGCATGGTTCTTCCAATACGGAGCGACTAAGGCTTCTGACAAGTATTTTTTATCATTTTTGCGGCTTAAACGAAAGAGCAAGTCCAGTGTGAATTAGCGTAAACTGATAGTGCAAATTCCCTTGAGTTGTGACAAAATGAACGAAGAAAGACTTTTTTATGTCAAACAATAAGTATAGAGTGGGAATACTTTTTGAAGCACTTAAAACATAAGCAAAATACAAAACAATGCAAAGAAGTGATCGTTGAGCGAGCGGTGATTTATCACGTCTCGATTCAGCCTGGCTTCGCGGACAAGATACCTGACGGTGAGATGTGATTCTCCGAACCCCTCGCAGACTGATATGAGCAATACTGGTGCATATGTCGCGCGGCCGCGGCCTGGATACCACAATATAAAAGAAAAGATGCGCATGCGCTGTGCCTCTGAGTCGTGGTGTGTGAGGCCATGTCAATTGGCAGTACAAGGGAGGGGAGGAAAAGATATCCTCCAATGGCCTGGGGACCAGTATTGCTCATATCAGTCTGCGAGGGGTTCGGAGAACCACATCTCCCCGACGGGTAAGTAACCCACCCGGGAAATATAATTTCTCCTTCACCCCTCTCCGACTGATAGTCGCAATACTGGTGCAGTATACCAAAGCAATACTGCCAAGTGAATCAGACAAGGCCAAATAACAACCGTAAAAATTTAATAATACTACATGAAGCTAGATAAGGCCAAAGGGTCCTCCAACAATACAATAAATGCCTCCTGCAAATAAGATAAGGCAAAGTAACAACCATAATGAACAATAACTTCTCAAAGAGGCTAGAAAGAAACTTAATGTCCTGCAACAGTACAAAGCCTCCTGTAACTGTATAACACAGAGGTATTCCGCGAAATGATAAATCTAACCATTAAGCACAGCCCTTGCAAAGGCACCAGCAGATGAATCTTTGTGATAGAACCGTTCAAAGGTCTGCACAGAAGCCCATTCCGCAGCTTCCAAGATAAGATCAGCAGAAAGTCCTGCCGTGGCAGCGGCTGAGGTAGACGCTCCTCTAATCGAGTGGCCAGTGTAATTCAATTCAATTCCGGTCATACGCAAGGCTCTTGACAGTCACCGAGAGACTGACTGACTTGAAATTGCCTGGTGCGGAGAAATAAATGACACTAATAGTTGGGTGGATTTCCGTAATCCTTTTGTCTTCTCTACATAAGCGGTAAGACAACGAATAACACAAATGTTGTTATTGATGTGCCACTGCGCGCTTTCCACACTCGAATGGCCCCCGGTGGAAATCCCTGGTAGGCTACACCCCAGCCCGTTTTCGAGGCATCGCTCCAAACTGTGAGATCGATGGGTGGAAGCTGAATTGGACAGCCATTTAGAGGGCAGCAGCTCTCTGAGACCCACCACTCTAGGTCTTTGTGTGCCTGGAAGGTTAAGGGGACTATCACTTTCCTTGCCTGCCCATGTTGTGACATTGCTTGCAGGTATAGGCGTTGAAGACCTCTGTAATGAAGTGGTGCAACCAAGATCCGTGTTTGTAATGCATGGCTCATTTGTCCAATTAACGTGGACAGAGTCCTCACTGAGCCACTCTCTTGAGCGAGGAGGTGATGGCAGGTATCCACAATGGAGGGGAGTTTTGGTTGACGGAGGGACAGGGTCATCGTGGTCATCAGGGTCATCACTTCTTAAGATAATTTGACTTTGATACTTTGATATCTTTAACAACACTATTCCTGAACTTCTTATAAAGAAGAATCATGTTTGGATCTGGCTGATTACACTTAAGGACCTGTAAATAGACCTTATCTCTATATTGCATCTTAGCAAGTATTTTTCTACGTGGAACATGAGAGTTAATGAACTGAGAGATTTGATCATAAAAAATATTAAATTTAGAGTTTGCATCCAAATCAGTATTGGAGATATTTTCTCAATTGATAGTTGAGAATTCATTAATAAATTTATCTTCATCAAATTTAGTATAATCATTTTTATAATAATTTAAAATTTTGTAGTTTACTTTGATGTTATCAACAATAAGTAACTGAGGAAGATGATCAGAAATTTTTGAGACAAGGTTTCCACTGATAGCATTCATAGAATATGTATTTGCAAAAATATTATCAATTAAGGTTGCAGATCTTTCAGTTATACGAGTTGGTTGTAGAATATATGGAAGAAGAAAAAACGAATTTAACATAAGAATGAAATCATTGGATTCGGGATGGCTTTCAGAGGATAGCAAGTTAATGTTAAAGTCACCCATAATGAAGATGTTCTTATTTTCTCTTGTCAACTGGGATAGGATGGATTCAAGATGTTCTTTAAATCTCACAGGGTTAGATGAAGGGTGCCTATAGGCACAACAGCATAAGATATTTTTAGCTTTAGTGTTATTAATTTCAACCCAAACAGTTTCAAAATCATCATCAGTTGTGCTCAGGTCAGTTCGCTCAAAGGCATTTAAAGATTTACTAGCATAAATAGCCACACCACCAGCAACAGATCTGGAAGGTTGGGAAAAGAGGGTGAAACCGTCCAGATTATTGTTCATTTTAAAACCGGTTGAATAGTTCTCTCTAGTTTCACTAATGCCTATGATGGAAAGGGAAAATTCAGGGATGCAAGCGTAGTTTGTAAATCATCCAGATGAGCATCAAGGCTGTTTAAATTTATGTGAAATAAGGAAAAATAAGTGCTAGAAGATGATAAATTTAGTTTCTGAAAATCAGATGGGTAATAATACATAGAATTTATTAGATCAGACGATGGCAAGGAATGGGGGAGCACTTCTCCTTCTTCAACAGAAAGCCCATCTTTTCCAGTAAGTCTACCACTTGAGCAAAGATTTTCTGCAGCACCTTGCTCTGTTGGTGTAGTAATAACGTCGTCTATGTAGATCATAACCCAGATACCCATGGACCGCAACACTGCCAGCACTGGCTTCAGTGTCTTTGTGAATGCCCACGGAGCTGAGGACAGGCCAAAGGGAAGGCACTGAAACTCGTATGTTCTGTCCTGATAGACGAACCTCGGATACTTTCTGTGGGAGTGATGAATTGGAAATGTGTAATATGCATCTTTCAGGTCTAATTTCATCATGAAGTCTCCCTGCTCTATTAGGGATTTCATTACTTGCAGTCCCTCCATCTTGAAGGACTCCTTCCCTAAGAACTGGTTTAGATCACAACCCGGATCGATAATCGCCATTTTGTTTTTGTACTGAGAACAGGGTTGAAGTGAACTGGTCGTCCTTTGGCTTGACTTCCCGGACGGCTCTCTTAGCTAACAAGTCTTTAATAGCCTTTTCCATATGGTAAGCATCCAAGTGGCATTTTACTCTGGTTACTCTCATGCGCCATTGCCTGGGGCGCCTGTCCTGTCTAAGTGTCCTGTGTTATTTGTTTCCAATATTCTGAACAAAAAATTGTAAACGAGTTGCTGATCTGTTGGTGGGGGGCGTAAGCATTTTGAGACAGGGGAACGGATAGTCAGTTCGCGCTGGTCTTGGGGTCAGATTGCTGGGAGGATCCCGCTGTTCTGGCCCTTTTGGGGGACTGCAGGTTAGACCTTGAGCCATATCCCCATTTCCGTTTCCCTCCAACTCGACTGTTGTCAGTGGTGCGGTAGTGTCCACGAAAGGGCTGCTCCCTCCCGTGTGGTCCTTTGGAGAAGTGTTTTTCGAGGCTGGTGTGCTGATAAGCTTGCTGTTAGTTGAGCTATGGTCATGTTCAGTCTCGATCTTTGTATGAAACTTGTCCGGGAAAAGGTGCTTATTTGCAGGGATACCTTCCCGCAGAGTACGTTTACCAACTTCAGTGAGGAACTCAGAGAAGCGTTTTTGCCTCCAAGCATTAAGCCTAAAGTTGACGTTACCAAGGAGGACTAGAGCATCTTCCAGTACGTCCTTAATGGCATCAGGACCCTCTGAATTATCAAGGGCTGTCAAGGTTGCTAACAAGGGCGAGCCACAACCAAGAAAGCAGATTGACGTTCAGCCAAGCCATCATCAAAGGAGAAGAGATCCTTTGTTTTAGTGTGGCCATGCCTCTTTTTTAATTCCTCTTTCATCCCAGCCTGCATCGCTGGAGCTACCAGTAAGGACTCTGTGTCTTTAATTTGTGTATAGGAAGTGAGTGGTCGGTTCCACTTGTCTTTAGACAGGAACCTGGGCGAAAAGCGAAGAGGCCTTATTTGTGAAACTCAACAGGTCTTGAGAGATGAAAGTTTCTTGTTCTGTATTATAGAAACGATCCCCTCGGAGCGTGGTTGGCACCGTCGTTGCATCGGTGTATTTTGTCACCGTGTTAACATTATCCTTCAGTTCATTCTGTCCCGGTAAAGAGAGCGAGGCAAGGACACCTTGCAGGATTTCTGGTAATGATTTTGCCACAGACTCTGCCACTAACTTTTCAAAGTCTGGCTGTCTATTACCGCTATCCGCCATATGGATCGGGTAAGACGATGACACAGTGTCATCCTAAAGACACAGAAGGCGGTTATTGACTCGTACCTTCATTCGTGTAAATCCTTGCTATATAAATGCTTCAAAAAAAAAAAAAACGACAAAACTAACGCAATCGAAACTACTTACATTTTTAGAGGTTTCGCCAGTCATGTCCGACATTAAAAACCGCAGCAAATGAAGGAAAACACTCCCAATGAGCAGGGAAAACAGGAAAACGTGGTTGGCCGAAACGCGCCACGAAACGAAGAGGCACAGCGCATGCGCATCTTTTCTTTTATATTGTGGTATCCAGGCCGCGGCCGCGCGACATATGCACCAGTGTTGCGACTATCAGTCGGAGAGGGGTGAAGGAGAAAACCTACTCGCTCCGGTAACCTGTCATTGAACGAAATTATATATGAAATGAATCATATGTTGAATTGCGGATATGAAGTCAAGTGAAGCTATGTTCCTCGCAGTTATGAACGCAATTTTAGCAATAGAGTAGAGAAGTGTGAAGAATTCAGGACTTGAACGGGGTTTGGACCCCTGACCTCGCGATGCCGGTGCGACGCTAAAATTGCGTTCATAACTGCGAGGATCATAGCTTCACTTGATTTCATGTCCGCAATTCAATATGTTATTCAGTGGCTTTATAGCTCAGTTGGTTGGAGCGTCGCACCAAGGTAACGGGTTCAAATCCCGTTGAAGTCCTGTATTTTTCAGGCTTCTTAACGCTATTGCTAAAATTGCGTTCATAACTGGTAAAATCATAGGTTCACTTGGTAACCAGTCATATTGCACTATTTTCGAAATTCTTCTTGCTCTCGCTCTAGGATAATAGGAAGTACAAATACATGATATGATGGAAAGTTGTAATGCGCATGTGAGTTCTAGTAGCTCAATGGGGAGAACATCCAACCTGTGTTGTGGAGATCGGAGGTTCGAATCCTGCCGGTGACTCTGATTTTTCAGTTGTCCTTTCGCCCGCTGCATACAATTTCATACTTGTGTTTCTTAACAAAAGACGCAAATCTGAAATGGTTTTTCCGTGTTGTGTTCAAACGGGGTCTTCAAGCTCAGGTGAATTAAGGCCTGGGCCCAGATCCATTTTTTGAAAATAAGCGAGGAGGTGGTCTAACTATTGATCCATTTATATAACACGAGATAACTTTGGGACATCGTTAGCAGCAATAAAATGTGAAATCTTAACTGCTATTTAGGATGATATAATGTATAAATTTAGCCAAGCCTAAAAGGGGAGCTCCCTGGTTACTTAATCTTACTACCTGTAGGATTAATGATACTAAAAAAGTTTCGAATTGTCCGCGTTTTAATGTTTCTGGTTGCTGCTTTACAGCACAAGCACACCCTCAGTCAGTGAATGGAAAGGAAAAAAGCCATTTCAGAGTTAACTGTCAATACCCAGCGAATAGGAATCACGCTACTGGCTACTGATATACTTTATTCAACTTTATCTCTGAAAACGAGATCATTCACATTTTGATTTATTTCATTGAAACACGCCAGCTTGGCTTGGAACAAGAATCGGTAAAATACAGCAATGCGACCAAGAAAGGACGAACATTCAATTACCTTTAGGTGCTTTAAACAAACTTCTGAAAACACAAACTAGTGAAATTTCCCCTAATTTTGCGAGAACTCATTGCGATTACGTGTTTATAATAAGTGCAAATTTTCTTGTCACTGTCGAGGCACATCGAAAACCAGTTGGGCAAACGGATTAAAAGAGGAAAGGAAAGGAAAAGGAAGGAAAGGAACTTTATTTAAGTGTATAGTAGATTTTGAGCTGGAGCACTAATTTGGGACACTGTAAAGTGAAATGAAGAATTTAAAACACAACACTGGCACTTGTTCGCTCGCATTTTAGAGCAAAACAAACAATTCAACTTTATCTTTGTGTCCAAAAATAGTACAGATAATTGTTATTTATGTCAATAGAAATTCGAGTTTCATTCCTGAACTAAGGAAAAACCGATTAAACCATACGCATCCACTTTAAATAAGTAAACGCATCCGAAAAAGTAACAAACGGTTTAGTGCCCAAGGAAAGAATTTGTGGAGTAACTTCTTCCAACAAGTATGAGCTATTACTGGTATTCTGTTTTGTCGTTGTCGTTCTCTTTCGCTCTCCTTTCGTTTCTGTTCTAGAAATAGGTTCTCCAGGCATCATGTAACCCTATCAGAGCTTCTAAAGATATGCCAAAAATTGCAATACAGAGAAAAAAGCAGCTCTAAGCAAATAAAATTAAAACACTCAACTGTAAGTTTATATCCCTCCGATGCTTGACTTGAATAACTGCGTAGCCGCCAGTGTGGACCACAGCTATCATGATATCCCAAACTGGATTGAAACCAGCTTAAAGGCAGAAAGAAAACATTTTCCAAACCGTTTTCCACCTGAACACGGAAGCGTTGATTGTGTAAGAACTATAGTTGACGTAGCATAGCCGTGTAGCAGCGTCGACTCACAGAAAACGCGCGAAAAATGAAGCCTCGCTTCGCCTCGCTTATTTTTAGGTAAGTGAGTTAACCTAGGTTGAGCCTGCACTCCAATCGAAAGCCAGTACCTGGTCACCGGTCAACTTTTAAAAAAACAGCTGCCCTCGGCGAGCCAGCGATATGGTCACGTGATACTGGTCAGCGGAAACCTTGTTTTGACAGGTCGATTGATCAAAACATGGATGTCCAATATCAAAGATGTATGCTGTAAACTAGCATGTTACTAGTCACATTGGCATACATGGAGGGGTGGACGGACGCTATTGGCCGTTCCGAAATTTAGCTGGGAACTGGGGCGAGTTTCAAATTTTAACTAATCGATAAACTGACACTACCACATGAAAGATCGTGTTGAGGTTGGTCATTTGGTTAAGTATGGTGATTTTAGGTTGAACATAGACCAAGTTATCGACCTTGTAACATGGTTCAAAATCCATACAGGCGTCTCTAATGTTGATACAGCGTCCCCCAAAACCATATAAACTCTTAACATTTTTATGATTTCCGTGATACTCTTTATTGTAAAATGGGCAAGCATTGCGATTTTCATCGCAGCTTCTTTCAAATTGTAGGTACATGACGGGATTTTACAGTTGTCACTAAACTGATAAAAAAAAAATTAGAGTTTATATGGTTTTGGGGGACGCTTTGTCAACATTTTGAACAGTATTTCAAGGTTCATAACTTGGTCTCCGTTCACCCATAAAGCATCATACTTGGTCAAATGACCAATCTTAACGTGATCTTTTATCGATTCGTTAAAATTTGAAACTCGCCCCAGTTCCCTGCTGAATTTCGGAACGGCCAATAAAACCAAATTTTATCGCAGTATTGTTTATATGTAAGGACCCCCCAAAACGTATTGCATTATGGGATGGTGAAAAAAGTCAATCGATGGGTTACCATATTTTCTTTACAATGGTGCTCCGCTATTATCACGTGACATGTCAAAGTTATTTTAAGCACAGAAATCTCAGCTAAACGGCAACACTTTTTATCATTTTTCTGGTGGCTGGATTTACCTTGAGGATTTTAACACTATTGGGTACATCATTTCTGTACTTGGACATTTCAAAATAATTTGAAATAAATGTCCGAAAAAAGAAATCACTTTCCGTATGGAACTGGGCACTAGTGGAAAATGCCCTAAAGACATATTTAACAAAGGCCAAGCACAGTTCGTTTTCTTTTACCATTTTGACTAATCTAATAGTAGCGAAGTGAAACGAATTACAGCATAAACTGTTGCCATCTTTTGTTTTGAGTTTTGTGGCCGTAACAAGTCACGTGACCTCATCTGCATACGTCATCCACATCAATACAAAAACTCTCGTGACGTTTTTAGTCTGCGAACGTCTTAGGTTGTTGTTACTATATCTTCAGAATTTAGACCACCCCCTTACTTTTTCGTGCAAATTTTTTGGGCCAGTTTGGGGTCCATGCCTTAATTTACTTGAGAAGGCGAGGCGATAACTCCAATGTTTGGACGGAAACATGCAATAAGAAACTACTTCCGTTCCCCACTACGTCCTTTGAAACGCCCATGCTTCTAAATAGCGGCAGCCCAATCTCGTTCCCCTTGACCAGCGGTTCTAAAACTCATTAATAATGCATATGTTCTCTTGCCAATAAAAAATGGCTAAATTTCGTCACGTGCATGAGTTTTGAAAGGCAATGAAAACCCAGATGAAAATCACACGTTTCTTGGATCACAAATACAAACCACAGGTGGTTTTCCTTATCAAGACACGAAGATTAACTCTCTGTAGATCATTTAACAAGCTTGTTCTTCTACTTTGCAGAGAACAACACATGCGTGGCGAACAAGTCATAGGTTTAGGGGCCGGAAATGTTACGGCGCTTCTGGGACATCATTTGGTATTTTCTTGACGCTTGATCATTTTTCACGCTGTTTTCGTGATTTAAAGGTTCGATTCTCGGTCCACGCACATTCATTGCGCTATTTAGCACCCACATTATGGAGCAAACTGACAACTGCAGACAGATCAGTTACTTCGTTAGCCAGTTTTAATAACCGTGTACGTAAGCGTGACCTTAGCTCTCTGTTAGATGATGGTTGCAGGGGTTGTTCTTATTGTAATTCTTAATTGATTTCTTCAATTATTATTTCATAGTTTTTTTTTCATATATTTATATATATGACTTAATTTTAGAATTTAGTGAATAGTATTTCTTTGTAAATAATGTCGGATATTATTATTCATGTCTCCACATTAGTATGGGATATCTCCCAAACTAGAAGGTTAGGACACGGTAATAAAGTTTCTACTACTACTACTACTACTACTACTACTACTACTACTACTACTACTACTACCACTACTACTACTACTACTCCTACTACTACTGCTACTGCTACTGCTACTGCTACTGCTACTGCTACTGCTACTGCTACTGCTACTGCTACTGCTCCTACTACTGCTACTGCTACTACGCGCGCAATTTGAAATAGGTAATGTAAAGTTACATTTTGATGTGATCGTCGGTTTCCTTTGTAACAGTGGTTTGTTTTCTTTTTCTTTCTCGTTTTTCGGTTACCGCATGATATGAAAACAATATCGCGTTTACGGTCAAAGGAATTCAACGTTACGGCCAGTATGCGAGATCTGCGAAACAAATATTAAAATATCTGACGCAAGTTTAGCAGATATTTGTTTTCTGTACGCTACCAATGCAATGAAGCATTGTCCCTAAGAGGCGTGGTGCTATTGGTGTATTGGTGTGTAATTAGCAGTTTGTTCTCCTTCAGGTCGAACGCTAGGAACCACACTACACCTTTACTTTCCTACATTAGCTGTGCTTACACTAGCCCTTTTACCCATGGGTAAATAGCGTTTGCCCCCGGGCAAGGACGTTTTTCTGTGTAACCGCTTTCCCTAGGTCGAAACTGCTCTAGGGTTATTTCCATGGATACATCAAAAAGAACTTCCCATGACAGTTCCTGAATTGAAAAGTACGGTTAATCTGCTCCCTTAGGTGGATTTGCCAATCATAAAGCAGAACTAATTTGCAAGGACAGTGAACTCGTCTAATTATATTTTACCCTGAGGTGAGTCTTGTACTGTATAACCCCATCCCCAAGGGTAAAATGAAACCTGAGCTGAACCAAACCCAAACCATTTACCCTCCGGAAGGTCCCCAAACCCAAGGTGTGTGTAACCTCAGCTATTTTGTCTCATCGTTCTATTTTCTTGCTCGTTAGCCTCGAAAGCGCACTTTTCTGACTCGTTCTATTTTTTTTTATGGCGCGGAGAATTTGGGCGTTTAAGTGTTTCCTGCGAGAAACCTGGGGAGTCCGAAGCCTTCTGGAGCTGCTAAATGATTAGACAGGGCAATGTTTGAAGCACGTTAGCTCTGATGTGCGGATTTTGATCCTTTCGGATCTGTTATGCCAGTTAGGCAAGGACAAGTTTACGTCCGTTTACCCTTTTTCTACAGCACTGTGCAGGTGCTCGCGGGTTAGGCGCAATGTGGGCTCACTTACGGTATTGTAGACATTTAGTCGCTTGGGTATCTCTTCCCAAAGAGGGTATTTCCCGTTTTGGCTGTAGTATATGCCATGAAAGGTGGGCAGCCACGAGGGGTCGTGTTGCAGGGACATGTGGCAGCGACAAAAAAAACTTGTGTAGTGCACACTGCGGCGACATGTAGCAGGGTCGTGTACTGGCGACATGTAGCAGAGACAAAATCACAACATTTGCACACACATGAAAATGTTGCGGGTACCTGTTTCGGGGATATGTTGCAGCGACATGTCCCCTCGTGTGAACTGATACTTTTATTATCGTGCAATACCAATTTTGGGGGTTTTGTCCCCGCGACGTGTTCCAGGAAATTAAACAATTTGAACATCATGGGACACGTCGCGGGGAAATGTCGCTGCAACATATCCCTGAAAAATGTACCTGCAGCATTTTCATGCGTGTGCAAATGTTGTGATTTTGTCCCTGCTTCATGTCCCCTCTACACGACCCTAATGCATGTCGCCTCAGTGTGTACTACACACCTTTTTGTCACTGCAACATGTCAGTGCAACATGGCCCCTCGTGTCTGCCTACCTTAAGGGAAATAAGGGTATCTCTTGTAATGTTTCCTTGTGGACTCCTGATGATGCACTATGTTGGAGTTTGGTCGGCTTTAGGAAGTTAGACGCATAATCAAATCCAAATCCAAGGAATATTTCCATCCTTCGTTGGG
>NC_090888.1:27524643-27527143 GCF_036669925.1 Montipora capricornis | reverse complement strand
ACGCTCAGCTTACAAAAATCCCCACCCCTACCCAGTGCAAAGAATTTTGCCCCATGCTGCTCAATATGCAAATTAGAAAGACGGAGCCATCAAACATGTGGCTTATTCGTTGTCCCTGGCTGTTTCTGCTTCAAAGCAGGTTGAGTGATTCTATCGAGCAATACAATGAACCACCAAGGTACAGGTTGCATAGGGACTTCGCAAAATCGCTTTTTGTGGTCAAATCTACCAAACAGATGCCCGTTACGGAGGTTCTCGTCTTACAAACTTAGCGGAACGCCATTGAAGAAATGACTGGAGAGAAACGTTGTTTGACAGTCAAGATATCATATCCGAGCTAAAGTGAACATATTTATGTTGCAGTGTGCTTTAGTAATGCAGATATTTCGAAATGAAGGGATTTCATTCATTATAAATACGGGGGTAATGTTTGGTCACGCATTCGACTACTGGCGTGATTTTGATTTTTCTGTACGATTTGAGTAATTTTTTGACGAGTGCTTATTCATTTGCCCAAACTAAACTTTACATATATTGGAAGACCTATCCTTATATAGTTAGAATCTAAAATCTTTTGGAATTCCGAGGTATGGCACATAGTCAAAATGTCAATTCTTTTCACCCACCGGCGAACTCTACGTCTGAGGGCACTCTACTTTTGTTAACCGCCAAATAATTAGATTAAACCAATTTTCCTGTAATTGTGCTTTTTTGGACAAGGAAGAGTTAAGCAAAAGGTTGGTTGTATTACAACTTTTCTGGATTCAATAAATGCGACACGCGAATAGAATGAAAATGATCGATTTTCAGCCCGGTTGGGACTCGATAACTTGATGCCAGGACGTGAAATCGAATATGTTGTTTTTCTCGGAAATACGGAAATATTTAAGAAAATAAAACGCATGACGTTGTTACCTTTACTGAGGCCTACTTACCGGACTATATTTGATTTTTGTGGACATTTGCTCTTAATATGGCTGTCGAGAGTGCACTTGAACATCGAATCCCATAAAAAACACTATCATAAATGTTTTCGAGAGCACCAATTATATTCCATGGGGCCCTACCCGTATAAGCTTAAAGCTCATTTAGATCAAAAGAATTGTAGTCCTTAACTGAAATGATTTTCGGTCTTGGTTTGCTTTTTGCGAGAGCAAAAACTCCATGCACAAGATGATGGTCACAGATACCACGATCGACTGAACCAGACTTCAAACAATTTAACTTAGAGCTAGTAATGACAAGATCAATTAATAATGTACTGTTCCTAGTAATTCTGGTTGGAGACTTGATGACATTTAGGTAACCAAAGGTGGTTAGCATCCTTTGAAGTTTAGTTCCACATACATACATAGATCTTGATCTCGATTTGGTACAGAAAGAAGATTAGATTTTTGAAGTCACCTATCAGCACGACATTCTTTCTTTTGACCCAAATCTTCTTTAACAGACCCTGTAAGGAACAGTGTCATACCTTTTAGGTGGACTATACAGACAGCCAATTAGGGTTGATTATGAGCGCATGGTGACATTGATCCAAACTGCCTCTAATTCTTGAATATCCCATTTAAGGTCTTGGTGGATAGTTATGCTTTCTTGACACCACCTCACTTAGAGCTAGATCTATCCTTCCTGACAAAGTCAAAACCAGGCAGCCTTAGCAGGTTGTCAGGAGTAGCTGCAGTCTCTAATACCCAGAATATCCGAATTCACTTCATTTAATAGGACATGGATTTCATTTAGCTTGTTGGTGAGGGAGGACATTTGTGTCCCACTTTTAAATTTTTGTTGCCAAGGGAGTCATTCAACTGAATTTTTGGATATCGATATAGCTAACAGCACTGTCTTCAGGTTCAGAAACCTGGACGGGATCAGATATGTCTACGTTGGAATCGAAGACATCTTGATTACAGACAGATGTCTGCTGCAACAAAATGCATTTCGGGCAAATCCAGGATAAGTTTTCCAAATGAATCAGTTGTTGATAATTGCGAGGAGTAGTGACAGATCCGCATTTTATGTGGCACCATTGTAGGCAGTTGTCACATTCGATAGCATGGTGATTCGAAGCTACTGTTCTCGAGCAAATAGAGCATTTATTTTTGGTCGTATTATATGAGTCAGGTCAGGTCGCTCCTGCCACAGGTATCATGCTACCCTGTGCTACCTGCTGCATGCAGAGAAGGAAAACTCTGTCAAAAACCTCCGCTGCCTTGCGGCTAATATCTCCTTAGAGAAAAGGCTTCAGGAGTTAACCTCGAGGAGAAATCTGGAGCTGGAGTCCCATAGGCGGTTCGTCGTTGTAATCAATCTCGTTCTGGCAACTCCTGCGACGTCAATGGCCCCGGACCGTACCGGTCCTGCCGTTCCGTCCGGACCAGTCATCGCCGTGGAGAGGGGGGTCCTGCTAACTGGGCAAGAGCTGGTCCTCCTTATCCCTCTGCCCTGGCCTGTGCCCTGGAGAGGGCACTCCAGCTTCGCCTCACAGCGTCGAACCAAC